>NW_026047631.1:0-100000 GCF_023864345.2 Schistocerca serialis cubense | reverse complement strand
CCTCTTTTGGGAGCGAGCTGAGGTCAAGGTGAACGCGGACCTGAGCCTGGAGCCAAGGTGGCGTGCGGCTCTCGCCCACTCGAAAGGTTGCAGGGAGTGAAAAATTAAGGTGTTGAAGGAGGCGACGAAAGCGAACTCCAGGGGGTAGCAGGGCAGAGACATACAACCCGTATTGACGGTCAAGAGAGTCGTCAAAAAAGGAACGATAAGACGGATGGTCGGGCATTGACAGTAGCCGACAGGCATACCGACAAAGCAGTATATCGCGCCGGTAGGTGAGTGGCAATTCGCCAGCGTCAGCATGAAGACTCTACGGGACTGGTATAAAATGCTCCGATCGCAAGTCGTAAACCCCGATGTTGTATGGAGTTGAGGCGGCGTAAGATGGATGGCCGTGCAGAGGAGTATACGAAGCTCTCATAATCCAGCTTGGAGCGGACGATCGACCGATATAGACGAAGTAGGACGGTTCGATCCGCTCCCCACGACAGACCACTGAGAACACGGAGGACATTTAAAGAACGGGTACAACGGGCGGCCAAATATGACATGTGGAGACCAGCTAAGTTTCCTGTCAAATGTAAGGCCTAAAAATTTGGTTGTCTCCACGATTGGGAGAGCAACGGGACCGAGCCGTAAGGACGGTGGGAGAAACTCTTTGTAGCGCCAGAAGTTAATACAGACCGTCTTCTCGGCAGAAAAACGGAAGCCATTGGCGACACTCCAGGAGTAAAGACGGTCAAGAGAACGCTGAAGACAGCGCTCCAGGACACGTGTACACTGCGCGCTGCAATAGATGGTAAAATCGTCCACGAAAAGGGAGCCTGATACATCAGCTGGGAGGCAATCCATTATTGGATTGATCGCGATGGCGAAGAGAGCGACGCTCAAAACTGAGCCCTGTGGCACCCCATTCTCCTGGCGAAAGGTGTCGGACAGGACAGAACCCACACGTACCCTGAACTGTCGATCCATTAAAAAGGAACGAATAAAAAGAGGGAGGCGACCGCGAAGGCCCCATGTATGCATGGTGCGGAGAATGCCCGCCTTCCAACAGGTGTCGTAAGCCTTCTCCAAATCAAAGAACACAGCCGCGGTCGGGCGCTTCCGCAAGAAGTTATTCATAATGAAGGTCGACAAGGTAACCAGATGGTCAACAGCAGAGCGGCGCCTACGAAATCCACATTGTACATTGGTAAGTAGGCGTCGAGACTCGAGCAGCCAAACCAATCGAGAGTTAACCATTCGCTCCATCACTTTACAGACACAGCTGGTAAGCGAGATAGGTCGATAACTGGAAGGCAAGTGCTTGTCCTTCCCCGGCTTAGGAATCGGGACAACAATAGACTCGCACCAGCATGCGGGAACATGTCCCTCAATCCAGATGCGATTGTATGTACGAAGAAGAAAACCTTTACCCGCAGGAGAAAGGTTCTTCAGCATCTGAATATGAATAGAATCTGGCCCTGGAGCAGAGGACCGTGATTGGCCAAGTGCGTTTTCGAGTTCCCGCATGGTGAATGGGGCATTATAACTTTCACAATTCGAGGAGCGGAAGTTAGGTGGCCTAGCCTCCTCTGCCTGTTTGCGGGGGAGGAAGGCAGGGTGGTAATGGGCGGAGCTCGAAACCTCTGCGAAAAAGCGGCCGAAGGCATTGGAGACAGCCTCAGGGGCCACAAGGACGTCATTCGCGACCTTCAAGCCAGAAACTGGTGAGTGGACCTTAGTGCCAGATAGCCGGCGCAGGCTACCCCAGACAACAGAAGAAGGAGTAAAACTGTTGAAGGTGCTTGTGAAAGCAGCCCAGCTGGCTTTCTTGCTTTCTTTGATAATACGACGACACTGAGCACGTAATCGTTTATAATTGATACAATTCGCCACTGTAGGGCGGCGTTTAAATGTGCGTAAAGCACGTCGACGAGCACGTAAAGCGTCTCTACATGCTGCGGTCCACCAGGGGACCGGTACGCGACGTGGAGAAGAAGGAGGGTGGAGGATGGAATATTCAGCAGCAGCGAGAATGACTTCCATGAGGTGTGCGACCTGACGATCACAGCTTGTAAAGGTTTGATCCTGAAAGTTCGCCCTGGAAGAGAAGAGCCCCCAGTCTGCCTTGGAGATGGTCCAATTAGAGAAGCACGGAGAGGGGGTATGCTGCAGGAGATGGATAACACACGGGAAGTGGTCGCTCGAATATGTATCAGAAAGTGCATACCACTCAAACCGGCGTGCAAGTTGGGGAGTACATATAGAGAGGTCTAAATGGGAATAGGTGTGAGATGTGTCCGAAAGAAAAGTAGGGGCGCCAGTATTGAGGCAGACAAGATCGAGCTGGTTGAAAAGGTCTGCTAACAAGGAGCCCCTCGGGCAGGATGCTGGAGAGCCCCAAAGGGGATGGTGGGCATTGAAGTCTCCAGTTAACAAAAATGGTGCAGGTAGCTGAGCAATAAGTTGCATCGCGTCTGCTCTGGTAACGGCAGATGACGATGGAGTGTAAACGGTACAAAAGGAAAACGTAAAAGTGGGGAGAGTAATGCGGATGGCAACTGCCTGCAGGCCAGTGTGCAACGTGATGGGATCGTAGTAAATATCATCCCGGACCAGCAACATAACCCCTCCATGAGCTGGGATACCTACCACAGGGGGTAGGTCAAAACGCACAGAGGTGTAGTGTGCCAAGGCAATTTGATCGCATGGGCGTAGCTTCGTTTCCTGGAGGGCTACGACAAGCGGACGGTGCAAGCGGAGCAGCAACTTCAAGTCCTCTCGGTTGGAGCGAATGCTGCGAATATTCCAGTGAATAAGTGCCATCGTAAGAAAAGGAAGATGAGAGAAGTGGTCACCTCGACGGCCGCTTAGGGCCTGGCTTCGAGCGAGCACTGCAGCCGCTATCAGTAGGCGGACAGTCATCGTCCATTGGGTCTATAGGGTCATCGGCCATCTCGGGAGGATGGCCGGGAGGGGGAGCTTCCTCTGCCAGTGAACGGCCAGATGTACGGCGACCAGCGGTGCGGCCAGGCGAAACGGATGACGGCCTGGGGCGGCAACCGCTGGGTGGCGCAGGAGAAGAAAAGCGCCGTGGCGGAGAAGGAGAACTGTGCTTCCTATGCGCCTTTTTGGAAGGACGTGTAGTGGAAGTACCGGTCGAAGGCTGGGAGGTCGAGGTACGGAGGAAGTCTGCACGGGATGGTTCCTTCTTGAAGGCCCGTGCATCTGACTTCGATGTCTTCGTCTTAGCAGAAGCTGAGGAAGGTGCTCGTGTCTGTGGGGTGATGGGAGGAAGAGGAGACGTCGACCGCGCGATCTTAGCACTGGCCGAACGGACGACCGTGGTGCTGAAGGTCAGATCGCATGTCTGGGTTGCTACCTCCCGGGTAGTCCGAGGAGAGGCGAGGACAGTACTGTATTTCCCCGCTGGGAGCAGCGTGGGCTTCCTACTAGCCAATAGCTTGCGAGCAGCCGAGGTGGACACTTTCTCTTTGACCCGAATTTCCTGGATACAGCGTTCTTCCTTATAGACAGGACAGTCACGGGAGGATGCGGCATGGTCACCCTGACAGTTCACACCACGAGGAGACGGAGGTGGACAGTCACCCTCATGGGCATCCCTGCCACAAGTGACACATTTAGCCGCATTGGAACAAGACTGTCGAGTGTGATTGAAACGCTGACACTGGTAGCAGCGCGTAGGTGTCGGGACATAAGGCCGAACAGAAATAACCTCATAGCCCGCCTTGATGCGCGATGGCAGCTTAACACTATCGAAGGTCAAGAAAATTGTCCGGGTCGGTACAAGGTCATTGTTGACCTTTTTCATGACCCTATGGACAGCCATCACGCCCTGCTCAGCGAGGAATGATTGAAGCTCCTCATCAGTCAATCCGTCGAGGGAGCTAGTATAGACTACACCACGAGATGAATTCAAAGTTCGGTGGGCTTCCACCCGGACAGGGAACGTGTACAGGAGGGTGGCCCGAAGCTGTTTTTGTGCCTGAAAGGCACTCTCAGTTTCTAGTAATAAGGTGCCGTTACGCAACCTGGTACAAGATTTGACAGATCCGGCTATGGCATCTACGCCCTTCTGAATAACGAAAGGGTTGACAGAGGAAAAATCCTTTCCGTCCTCAGATCAAGAAACTACGAGGAACTGTGGGGCAGGCGGTAGTACTTTTGTCACTGTTGGCTGCTCACGTTTCCGTTTTTGGGTCGAAGTCGAAAGAGATGGATTAGAATCCATTGCGGAGGAATCCCCCATGATTGCCAGCGTCTCCGATGGCGCGCTCCTTCCTTGTGGGGACCCTCTCAGAGGGCACTCCCGCCTTAGGTGAATGTTTACACCTCAGGTCACACCTCCCGAGAAACAGACGGAGGGACCAATCGGCATGGTCAGAAGGTATCAGCTCAGGCAATCACCCCTCCCCGGGCCTGGCCTTTACCAGGGGGTACGCGCGTGCCTTACATGTCTACCCAGGGCGGGGACTTACGCGTTACCCCGTCACCGGCTACGCGTGCGAACGCGTGGGTCGGCCTTCAGGCACGCACAGGGAGGAAGGAAGAAGAGGAAAAAGAAGAGAGAGAGGGAGAAAGAGGACAGACTGTCTCAAACGCCGAGGCGGAGACCAGAGAAGGCAAGGAGAAGAAGGCAATGAGAAAGCAAGGAGAAGAAGGCGATGAGAAGGCAAGGAGAAGAAGGCAATGAGAAGGCAAGGAGAAAAAGGCAATGAGAAGGCAAGGAGAAGTCAAGGGAAAGAGTAAGGAAGACAGTGAGGTGGAGAAGAGCAAGGAAAGGAACCAACAAAAGGAAGGAAGAAACGAGAAGTGAAAAACCAAAAAGACCACAATTATAGGTCGTGGAACCGTCCGTCTCCGGATGCAGGCGCTAACTACCCCCGTGAGGGGGATGGACTCCTTTTAGTCGCCTCTTACGACAGGCAGGAATACCTCGGGCCTATTCTAATCCCCGGACCCGCAGGGGGGGTGAAATGGGACTGCCGGAGTCAAGTACTGCCGTAAATTTTACATCATTTACTGTAATGTGAATCACAGGATATGCAATGTTGTTATGTTTTATGTCGTGTTCCTGGAGTAAGATGTCCCTAATGTCTTCCATTTTTACGTAATTACTAGCTACAGCAGCTGCGTCGTCAGTTTCATAAGTATGTTTTGTGGCTGCCAGCGGTGTGAGTCATTGCCTATTGTCTCTTTGTTGGCGCGCGTCGTTATTGGGGTTTGGAGACCTAACTTCTACAAATTCACCGTGACGAGAGGGCCCTGCTCTGTTTGAATCCCGCCAGTTCTGATGCAATTCAGGTCTGTCGTTACGATCAAATCGTCTGTCGTCATGTCGGTAGTTCCTGTAGTTTCTTTCTTGTCGGTTAAGTGGTGGAGAATTTCTCCCTGAATCGTAACTGCGGGCTGGACCGTTGCGTCTCAAGTTATTCTGTCTCCCGTAATAATAATTGTTTTGGTTCCCATATTGTCTGTTTCTCTGATTGTCTCTGTGATAGTCATTACCGCGGAGAGGTGATCTTTCCCTGTAATTATTACTACTCTGCCAACGGTTGTCATACGGGTGGTGTCTGTTTTGGTCACCATTTGTGTTGTGAGAATAGCCTTGTCGCGTCCAGTTATTATCGAGGAATTGTGACGGATGTGACCTGTAATTGTTGTGTTCCTGTTTCCGCATTCCGCGATTGTCAGTGTCAATTTCCAATTCTTCTAACAGTCCCTGAAAAGCTTCAATGTCGTCTTTGCAACGTCCTGCCAAAATAATGTGTCGTAAATGTTCAGGCAATTTGATTAAGCAAATGCGGATAAGTTCTGAGGGGCTGTATGGGTTTGACAGGTACTGATTCTTGTGCAACATGTCTTCAAAATATTTCATAAGACTGGAAAATTCAGATTGTTCGAAACGTTTCATCATTATGATGCTTTGTTTTACTCGGTCTTGTGTGGCTTGAGACCAATATGCTGAGAGGAAGGCATGGTAAAACTCTCCTTCACTGTGGCAATCGTGAATGACCGACCGCATTCTTACAGCTGGTTCATTCTCTAAGTAGCCACACATAAATTCTAATCTGTGCTCTAATGACCAGTTGGGAGGAAAACAATGAGAGAATTGATGGAGCCATGCTTGTGGATGAATGTCGTTGCCAGAATTCTTAAATGTTTTGAATTTACGTGTAGTAATGAACAGCTTATAGTCAAAGTCATCATGTCGGCGAGTCGCATATCGGTCATTGTTACTTCGTTTCGGCGGTTCCATTTCAAAATTCGGTGCACCTTGCCAATTTCTTTCATAACTTCCGAAGTGTCCTGTGTTATTATTTTGTGGTTGTTCCGTATTTGTAAGTCCCTCTTCCCGTATTGGAGCGCGAGTGGCCTCTGAAATACGTAATTCTTGTATTACCTGAGTCAGCTGATCTTGTACTTCCCGGATTTCTCTTTGGTGTTGCGTATTAATTTGATTCTGATTTTGTTTGAATTTCCTAATTTGTTCGCACTCTTCTGTGTCATTAAAGACTACCGGTTTTGTGTCGTTCAGATTATCATCTACCTTCGTAGATAAGTTAGTGAACTGATCCGAAAGTTCGGCTACTTTCTCCGATAGTGAACACATTTCCTCAATGTGTTTTTCTGAATCAAGTTTCAGAGTGTCCATTTGTGTTGAAATCGAATCTACTGTGTTCTTTAAGTTTTCCTGAGTTTTTGCAAGTTGCGTAACCGAATCGGTAGATGCAACTGAGTCAAATTTAGCTTGCAAGGTCTCATGATTTTCATGAACAATAATTTGCAGTTCTTTTATGGCTGCTTCGTGATTCTGTAATGCCTTTTCATGCCGCGAAAAAATAGGTTGGAAATGCTCACAAATTTGAGTTTTTACGTCATTACAGACTTTTTGACATTTCGATTCAATGTTATGTAACTCAGTAGTTAAATCTTCACGCGTTTGTTCAAGAGTTTGTTCCAATGAGTCTAACTTTTGAAGCTGTTGCTGTGTTTGTCTCTGATTTTGTTCCAGTGTGTCTAACTGTTGCTGTGTTTGTCTCTGATTTTGTTCCATTGTGTCTAACTTTTTTAGATTTTGTTCCACTGTGTCTAACTGTTGCTGTGTGTCTCTGGTGTTGTTCCATTGTGTCTAACTTTTCAAGCTTTTGTCCCATTTGTTGCATTAATTGTAATAACAATGCACTGGTGTCTGAAACATGTTCCTCAGTGCTTTTCGGCAGTGAAGTTGCACCGGCAACATTCACATTTTGACAAGCGGAAAATGTGTCTTGAGTCATTTGAGAAAACGGTGAGAACCCAAAACCTGAGTCTGCAGTATTTGCAATATTGTGTTCTGTCATTCCCGATTCCTGAGGCGAGCTGTTTCCGACCAATCGATCGATAACGCTTCCCTGTTCACTACCTGTTTCACTGTCTACACCATTGTTTGCCGCCCGCTCCATTTCCCTATGCGCAATTACCAAATTACTACTTTGAACATTAGTTAATTCACTACTCTGCGGCGCTAACACACTGCCTTCGTCTTCACTGTCATTTCTCAGTTTACTTTGGAGCCTAGTATTACGTTTTTCACACGCCATAATTGTCACAATATTTCACACGATAACACAGAAAAGCACAATTTGAAGAGCAAAATAAAATAACATAGCAATGGAAATAATGTCTACTTAATTGCCAGCGCAGCTGCGAAATACTTGGTGCAAATGTACATGCATGCCACAACTGTTTTACTGTACAACAATGAAAAACTACAACTACAAAGGAAATTCTCTCTATGATTACGCGCTATCAATAAACAAAATCTACACTAATTACACAAACTACAAGAAAAAAAATCAGAAATTCCAGTGAGGTATCCTCGGCTAAGGGTCGACATATGAAACGTCCCCTTTGAACAATTATACATGACTGTGCTTAAACTGACACACAATATTTTGTTAGCGCAACGCAATCTGACTTTCAAAATTCCCTACAAAAGAATGGCCCTGACTAACATTAAACTATACCTTTCACAAATCACTTACCTCACAAAAATCTTCGCTGCTCAAGCTACTGCAATACAGCGAGCGCCACTACTGCCAGCTAAATAAAAGATTCAAACTATGGAAGGCACTAACTACTGATAGGGATAGTTAGCAAATGAAAGATATTAATAGAGAACAAACTATGTATTTACCTTGATATCATCATATATAAATATAGCAGTTCATGACAAATTTCAAAACTCCGCCATCTCTCTCTCCACATCCACCACTGCTGGCGGCTCACCTCCAACTGCGCAACGCTACGCGCTGTTCACAGCCAGCTGCCTAACACTACAATGGCGAGTATTACAACAATGCAAAGCAGCCACAGACTGCACACAGCACAGCCAGTGATTTTCATACAGAGGTGGCGTTACCAATAAAAAAACCTAAACAGCCTACTTACAAAGTGTGTGTTTGAATTCCGTAATTAAATCTAGAACTTCTTTCTGTGCAGCCTCAAGAACGAAAAATTAATACGTCAATGGCTTTGTTCTTCCTGCAAAACAATGATGAGAAATTTATGTATGATAGTGTTTTCTAACACGTATGGTGAGCTATCAGTGCTGCTATTCATTAACTTTTAATTCACGTCATGCTGACAATTTACTTATAGAATCAGTGACGAGTGGCTCCTTTCCTTACCTCAAATACCGATTACAAGATACGAAGTGCCACAGTAACTGACCTAACGTTCTTCAAAGGGCAGATGGACCTGTACTATATCGATGACATTTACAGATAATGTACAATCATTTTCGTTACCACTCACGAATGATCCTGCGTCCTGTTTATTTTTCAATTAAGGCATACTGATTCTGTAGCTGATTTCACTGTTGCCTTTCATCTAGTAATGTAGTGTCCCAACACAAAGCTCGGACGTCATTTGCATGGGAAAATTTAGTCAATAATTTCACAACTCCAGACAAAAACCGATCGTGAAGGTTTGATATTTTGCACAGAAACAAATATTCTTTTAAATGGCGGTTAACGCAAGTACTGATCAGATTTTGAAAGCCACCTAACAACTTTTTTTTTGAAAATCGGAAACCGGTAACGGTTTTGTGTAAATAAACTTTGCATATCATATTCGTGGTTGACTGCTCTAATTAAGTTGTAATCTTTATAATTTTACTACAGCCTGGTTTCTCATGCTGTTTGTTTTCGAACATGCAGCGATAGCTAGCAGGCACTATATAGTGTGTCTCAAACCAACATGAATACTATTCAAAAGGCCATTAGTAATTGATACGCGTTACCACTGCATTGGAAAGCACTTTTCCTCATAACATTAGCACTAAAAAGTTCAACTCGATTATCCATTATACCATTCAGAAGTCATACTGGATGTTACCGATAACTCGCTTCGTAAGTATGCACAATAATATTCTTCAGATCCATTTGTTCCTTTTTCGGCCACTCGGCCTATGGGTTACCGTAAATTTGAAAGCACACAAAAAACTGGGACTTAATAGTGCGACGCAGCAAAACAGAGCAAACGAAACAAAACCGTGGACGGGACAGCAAGGTCTGTATTCGCCTGGGACGTGTTGACTGCCCGCGCCCACGTGTCAACACGCGTATGAGGCTGGCTGCACCGATGCCTCTTTGTGCAAAGGCTGCGTCCGTCTTGTGCACACGCAAATTTACACAGGTGTAAACGTACGTTTACGCTAGCTACGAACTGTGCCCAATGCTGAAAAATACTGAACCTGCCGTTACAACTGTATTTCGATCCATGACGACGTCAAAACGGACATAAAACACTCGTCGAAATCTAACGTGCATAAAATATCTGACACAGCAAGAGTTATTGTTACTGTTACACTCCATTTCTCTGGCTGCGCAAACTGACAGCCGTACTGTAGCCTGTCAACCCAGCCTAGACCTCGGGCTATGCAACGCATCACTTTTCCACCACAACCATTATTAGAAAAAATACGTAATATAGCAGCCATGAAAACATCACCGCGTTCTGTTGTATCCGTAAGTATATATGACGTCACAGAATACATCATTACGCCACGGGGCAATGTCCACGCTCCCTATCGGTAGCTGCGACCTGCTCCAGTTTAGACAGTCGCCTGTACTGGGAAGACGGGTATTTGCAGAACCTAAGGAGTGTTGATGCTTCAAAATGGTGAAACAAGACGGAAGTCAGACAACTGCAAACTTTTTTTAACTGGCTAACTACTAAATGGTTTATGACCAAATGGGCCACAAATGCGACAGCGAAATTTTCGCGAATCGCTTTTTCCTTCAGCAGAGGCATGGAAGTACCGGGTGCTCGTAAGTAAAATGTAGCCACTCACCGAGGTCCATTGTGGTCTGTAATTATCGTATGGCAACGAAACTTGGCAGGTATGCTGAGGCGTTAATGCGAAACCAGTTTGCGCCGGAGGAAATCCGTTCCGATTTTAGTTACCAGGTGCGAATCTGTCGTTGTGCAACGTCTCGCAGAAGTCTTCGGTGCTCATACTGAACAAATTGTGCAGCTGGTGGTTAATAACAAGATCTACATTCTGCCTATCTCACTTGTTTGACCCTTCCTGCCCACGTTCCGTTGCCAATCCATTACATATGGAAACATTTCTATACGTCTTTCTTCCGTTGATAGAGCCATTTGGTGGCCAAAATCGAAAATAATTGCTTTCCAGTGTAAATCGGTTCCGCAAAGGGGCTTTAGTATACCAAGTTTCGCTGCCATACAATAGTTGCAGTCCAAACTGTACCTCTGTGAGTGGCTCAACTTCAGATTATGAGCACCCAGTGGTACAGTACCGTTACTGCCAGCCCAAGTATCGTGTGAGACACCACACTGTCAAACATTCTGCTGGTGGACAGAACACGTGAAGAATTAAAAGCACCCAGAAACACTGTACACATTCGTAAGTCACCAGCGATCTTACTCCGTAATTATGGGCAATCGATGTGTGCATCAGAGAGCGAATTCCACACATTCTCGATTAAATGGCGGCCTTTTTCCGAAACTGTTCTGGCTGCGGCCACTCTTCATCCGTCAACGTCACATTTCCCGACAATTCAGCCAACTGATTTCGCTACCCACGAGACGTTTTGGACAGGTCTTCAATTCGGTGCATCAACTGCGTTGCGCATTTTGTGACAGCCGAGTCTAAAAACGGAAACCACCACACACACACACACTTCAGTGTCACGAAAGTGAGAACCAGTTGGAGCTCAGATTTCGGGTTACGCATTATTCATAAAATTCGTGGAATTTTTATTTAATCATCCTGTCCCTCACGTGTGAAGACAGTCACTTTTATGTGACATCACGCGTCCTGTGCTGCGATTGGATGCGGCGAGCAAACTGAACAGTCGCTGTGCTGATCTATGTGTTTGCGAAGTTAAAATTGGCAATTTCATAGTTTTGGTACTCAAATTTGCGTTTTATGACGATATGCAGTCTAAATGATATACGACATTTCAGAAGTCTTCAAGATTTTGAGTACTTTACCATGCTAAAGTGTTGGTAAATCTGACGTCAGTGGCTACCGATAATTCCCAAACAGTGACTTACCATCAGTAACGGGTAAGGCTTCTGTAACAGTATCTGCCTAAACGAAATAAGATTTGCTATAGGTTTCAGTCAAATATAATTAGCAAATGCTTCCACAAATGTAATTCCGACGTGATTCAGTGCTCTGACGGAAACTAGTAACAAATCTACCTCGATTCTCGCAAATATTGCACTGGAAATGGCACAAATTAATTCTAGATTCTGCAGTCGTTATAGGTCGCACATAAAAATTTACACTGCACTTTAATTGTGTCATCTGAACCTCAGATAAAGAAGTTGGCAAGTGACAGTCATTCACCATCATTCATTCTTTGGTCACGTAAGTTAAGACTAATGCGCAAGCACGATTGGGACAACTTTTCTGCACAACAAGCTGCAGGGAACACGACGCGTCTCAAAGACCTCTCATGCGTTGCTTTGTCTCTTATCAGGCAAATAATAACACGTGACAGCCAGACAAAGCAGTGCAGAGTTGGGTTCAAATGGCTCTGAGCACTATGGAATTTACCTCCTGTGGTCATCAGTCCCCTAGAACTAAGAACTACTTAAACCTAGCTAATCTAAGGACATCACACACATCCATGCCCGAGGGAGGATTCGAACCTGCGACCGCAGCGGTCGCGCGGTTCCAGGCTGTAGCGCCTAGAACCGCTCGGCCACTCCGGCCGGCGCCGCAGACTTGTATAGAGCAAAAAAATTGTGGTGTGTGATCGCTTCTCTTTGATCAGCAAATCACAAACGAAACGTGACGTCACAGAACGATAAAAAAGAGTAAGGAAGTTTTATTTCATGAAACGCAAACATTACGATAAATTTTCAAGAATTCGCCAACAAGCAACCAAATCTTCGCCTCAGTCTGACGTAGGTTGGGGAAAACAACAGATCGCTTGTGCATCACAACGTAAATTCCAGTAAATTGTAAAAATACTAAAATAAAGGCAAGTGCTGCGTTTCATCGCCAGAACCACGTCGGCATGACGCCACGAGTGGAGTACAGGATTCGGAATGCCTACGCACTAAACAACTTCGGACGTCTGATTACTTCGCAGACGAGTTAACGTCCGTAATATCTGACGTTAAGCATGTAAGCGAGCAAAAGTTTGGGAACGGTTTGAAATTATTCTTAACGTGTGTTCGAAGTCGGCAAGTGCTCAAATACTGGGTGTATAACGTCCGCGTATTTCAGCGCCGTGCGTTACGTTACCTCGCGACACGCCTTGAGTTTACAACTGTGATACTTTTCTTACTGTGTGAAAGCCGTAACGGCAGGTTATACCTTAGAATGAGTACCTTACAACATTTTAGATGTTTAAATCCGGCCAAATTAAGCGAAATATTAAGAAATAAACTTCTGTCAGCCCTGCAAGCCGCTAGATAGGCAACCTGCAGTCGCTCTCGGCTGGCGGTCCAGAATTACAGACAGCCACGGCTGCTGGAGTCAGTGGCAGAAGACGCCGTGTCGCCATAAATCTCACTCAGTCCGAAGTGCTGACTGTTTGGTGGTTTTCGCATACTTGCGTCCTCTACGAACATTGGTTATTTCGTTGCAGTGACGTAGCCAGGAACGCGTGGTTTTCGTTTCCAACAACCGTGGTACGAGAAATCTGCAGGAATCGACAATGGTACACCGAAACATTGCCCGACTGAATGTGGCGCTATTTTCCGTTCGTTGCACGCTATTCTCGCTCAAGGTATCAGCGATTAAACGACTAACAAGGCGATAAATAACGAGTAATAAATTATTAAACACTCGACGCGCTAATTTAACAAACTATTCGCCATCCCTTTGTTCGTATCGATCCTAATGTTTAAAGTAAGACAATGTATTAAACAAGAGCAGTTTCGTGGTGAGTTACGCGACAAGCCACACAAAAGCGAGCAGAACGACATCCGCAGCTTCCAAGTAACCCAGTGGAGGCCGGCTGCCCGCCTCACCTGTCTCTGGTGTTCTCGCCGACAGGCTGGACTGCGCCGCACGCCGCCACACGCCTGGCCGCTAAGCCACAGCTGGGCCGCACAGACAGCCGGGGCGCGCCGCTGCCCCATCTCTCCCCCCCCCCCCCCCCGGCCGCCAAACAACACGATGACGTCACGTGGCGGCGTTGCTAGCTCGGCCCGCGGCATGCGAGGGAACGGCTGCAGCAGAGAGAGCGAGGCGTCTACGTCCGTGTCGGCACTGCCGGAGCGCCTGCGTCCACCCACGCCACAGTCCGTTCATCTCGTTCCGTGCTATACAGCTGGTAACAACCCCCCCCCCCTCCTAGATTACCACTTCTGGTGAACGCAACGATGGAACTAAGACCAGGAGAGGTGTCAACAGATTTTTCGTCGTCGTGCTCAGTGCTGGTCACTTCCATGCGAGCTTCACGCTTGGTACCGATCATTTGCTACTCCAGAAATGAAGGACGGATGTAACAAGTTTTCACTAAAGAACTTACAGGGCTATCGATGTTCAATTGCATTCGTAGTTACGCATCAGCTATTCACTGTCGTATGACAGATTTGTAGTAGATGCAACCGAGGTGGTGGTGTTGGATCCTTATGGGACCAAACTGCTGAGGTCATCGGTCCCCAGGCTTACACACTACTTAATGTAACTGAAACTAAATTACGCCTAGGACAACAGACACACTCATGCCCGAGGGAGGACACTCAGCCGGGGGGTGGCCGGCGGGGGGGGGGGGGGGGGAGGGAGGGAGCAGCGCCGATTCCACCGACACCATGCCTTCGGACTGTTACTGACAACAGTGAGGGGCAGGCGGCAGTTGCAACACAGGTTTCGGCGAGCTCGCTTTGTTGCGCTCCATAGTCTGTTGGCTGCTGTGTGGGAAACTGACTCGTGCCCCTTAATACGAGGAGAAGAAGCTGTTCCCCCTCAAAAACCAAGAAAGAAGGGTTCCCTTCCTTGAAGTAAGCCACGACTATACGAAGGCAGAATGTACGCTGTCTCGTTCAGTATTTTTTATTGAACATGGCGGACGTGTCGATAAAACACAACACACAAAGAAAAACAAGCACCTGTTGCCAGTTTTTGCAAGAATTTCTAGCAGCGTGTATGTATAAATAAACTACAAACAGAGGAAGACTTTGGCGTATCAGGTTGAAAATTATGTCACATTCTAGCGTCGATGGCGTGATGGCAGTGGAAAAGTTTTGTGCTTGTGGGTGAAGCCAGGGAAAAGTTACGGCCACTTATGTGACACCCTTGAACAGTCGAAACGACGAGCGGTGAAGAATCTCTTTTAAATCTGACGACCAACATGCATCCATACTTTCAACGCATGCAAGGATTTTTAAACAGGTTTGTACAGTCATTTGGGTTAAAATTGTTTCTTTTGAAAGAGTGTTGAAGCATTCCTCATTGCTCCGTGACTGGACAAACTATAACAACTTTTGTTCCACGTGTCAGTCTGCAACCACTTGCATATTAAGCACTGCCGATAATTCACTGCCGTCCATCTAGCCCGGAAAACGCATAATGTGGAGATGTAGACACCTACTTTAGAAAATGTACACATATCCTGTACTGATCGCGGCCGGCCACGTCCCGTGATACACAGCCGTGACGTCACAACATGGACACACTTGTCCTGTTTATTACGACCGACTCTGCAGCATCACATATACAGCCCCTACCATCGACAGAGCTTGGCCTTACAGTCTTCTTACTCACGATGATATGCTTAGTATTGCAAAAGATTTGTCCTATTATTAAGTTTTAGCATTTAAATCGTGTAATTTTTCTGCTGCTACAGCTTTAATATACTCTCGAAACATATAAATGGCGTACATCTGAACGATCCTTACGAAAACGAGTATTACAAGTGCCAAACGCACAAATTTCCATTACTTTATTTTCTGCATCGACAATAGAATCGTACAACCTTTGTTGTCAAAGGGTTTTTGTTGCAGTTTGCTTCCTCCTCTCCGAAGTAGTGCTGTGATTTCTTACACATTCCAGCCACGTAACAAATCGCTATGAAAGTTGCCTTGATAACAATAGAGAAGAAATTCATCGTCAGTAGGTGCTCGTACGAAGTTTGGTGTACGCTCTAAGACGTGTCCGGAAAGTCCATTTTAGAAAACTGCACTGCAAACTGGCACGCATCGTACATGTTCCTAACCATTGAAAACCTTGTCCAAACTAGGGCAAACACAGTTGCTAAGGTAAAACTAGTGTGTGCTATTAGAATCTTGTCTTTAATATAGTGACTTTACGTAGGAAAGCCTCTGAGGGGCTCAGAACATTTCTGTGAATGACGCATACTGCTTTTGTTTCGATCAGACCGATGCTTTGAAGTAAGTGTCAAAAATCGCAGTTACTGTTCCGGAGTTTATCCACATACGGTTCCGGAGGCAATATGCAGCAGCTTTCAGATTAATCCAGATTTCTAACAAATCAAGCTACGTTGTCTTCTTGTCTTCAGAAACTGATAGCACCTCTAAGTTCCGACAGGTTATGCTTAACCGTTCCTCTACGTGGACCAAGACGTCACACACGCTATGTTAGTCTTGTGGCGCTGGTATAGATTGAGACCAGAAAGGAAAAAAAAACGATAAAGTCATTATAAATAAGTTCCTCCCATTGGTTTCTGTGTATGTTATCCAGCTCTCTGTGTATGCAATGCTTTATTTGGGAAGTAAGGATGCGTCTCTAGTTAGTAACGGTAGCAAACTTTTGCCCACAGCTGAAACTCCGGTTCCAAACCAGAGACGCCATGAAATGAGGTCGCCCTTACTAACGAGGCGATGAAGCGAGTTGATCAACTCGGGTAAATTTTTTTTTTTTTTATTTTCATCACTTGCGGGGATAGGCTGAAAGAGCATACTGATATCTCGCTTAATCATCAGAAAACACGATAAGAAATGGTACTCTCTCCCGATGAAACTATAAGAAAAGCGTTCACCTCATCTTCGTAACCGCATTTCTTTCCAGTTCGCCGTTCTGTAGTTCGTTAGTATCATATAAACGGATGATTAAAACGACACGAAGTTTATAATAAACTACCGCTAAACCTGCTGTGGGCAGAAAATTCCGTTACAACTGCAAACAGAGTTGCTGGCGACGGCATTCTTGCGTCAAACGCCGTCCGTGTTCTTACCGAGTTAAAACCCTAGTGGCAGTTCGACAGTATTTTAAAATATTTTGCCCTACGTAGCGACGTAAATGATTCGACGAATTGTTCTGGAGAAACGCCGCTGTCTCGATTGAAATTACTGTTGCGAAGTCTGATCTGTGTGGCCTCTCCGATAACAGAAAACGTAAAGCAATATTATGATTTTAAAAAAGTCTGTACCCCCGGTTTTGCGTTGATAAAAGTACTGTAAATATTTTGGTCTGAAACGAAAGTGCGAAACATTATACACAGATAAGTCGAATTTATTTTTCCGGTAATTTTCTGTCTCTCGCAACCGCAACCGACAGAGCTTTGTCACTGCCTCAGCGACTGATTGTTGCTGTTAGCATCGCGGATTGTTTCCACTTGTAACTCTCCCGCGAGTAATGGCTGTTATATGGAGTAAATGAGAACGACAAAGAAATTTGCATGCATGAGTTTATCACCGAAATGAGAGTGAATCTATATTTGACGCAGACGCAGAGACTACGTTTTTAAAATGTACCCACAGCACAGCCTCGCGTATCCCTCAAGTTGCGAGCCGCGTGTCCACTCCCACATGTGAGTCACACTGACAGTCGCTGGCCAGTTTTACCATCTTAACGCATCCGCACACTTCCTGTTTCGTACTCGGCACATTCATGGATGGCCTTCTGTCTCAGCTGTTACTCTACATTCCTGGGAAGGAGGCGATTGTGTGAGAAAATCTTCCGGAAAACTGAGTAGAAATCGTCAGAAAATGCCGTCAAAATGTTTTTATCCAAGCCAATTAACACATGTGATACTTTTATTATGCTCACCTGGCTCGCGTTTTGCGGAATAGGTCCTCTTTGTTCCGACAGATTGTACTTCACCGTTCCTGCACGTCACACAGAGTATGTTACTTTTGTGCCGTAGGTTTATAGTAAGACAAAACAAAAGGCATCTTCAACTTTTATAGTCCTGTCCTCCTCAGTTGCGCGCAATATTACGGTATATTAATAATTTTTATTTATGGACCGTCTGACAGCAACTGAATAAAACACAATTTTAGTGCCATACGCGTTTCGCCTTTATTTTCTGCAAGGCATCATCAGTGGCCTGGAATATGTACATATGTTAGCTATTTTATTTACATTTTTGTCATTGTGCCTATAGGTTATAAACAGTTCTGGTGGTTGGTATTTCCTATTAAGTAGTAATGTTTAGAACTGTACTTACAGGTTGCGTGGACAATTTCCTACATATTACGCTCCTGTTGCATTTCTGGTGTTGTTCTTCTTCTTATGAACGCCAATTTGCGGCTTTTTTCGCCATTCCACAACACTATGCACAGAACGCTTGTTTTAAAGCAATGTTTTGGTTTCTGTTGACGACTGTCAAATGTTTTTGCCAAAGATCGAATGTTACTGCCAAACTTATGAGTGTAACTATTGAAGTATCTGTGGTCTGTTCGTGTATACATTTGTGTGTGCGTTTGTGTGTGTGTGTGTGTGCGTGTGTGCGTGTGTGTGTGTGTGAGAGTGAGTATTTTTGTATGGAATGTATTATTGTGTCTGTGGCTGTTGGTTTTCTAAAGATGTTAAATGTATGTTTACCATTTTCTTTTTTAATTGTAATGTCAAGAAAATTGATTTGATTTTCTTTTTCTTTTTCAAGTGTGAATTTTATGTTCTGATGAGCTTTGTTTATTTCTGAATGGAGTTCATCTATTTTTTCACTTGGCTCATCTACCAGACAAATAATGTCATCCACGTATCTGTATCAATATATGATTTTGAAACTTTCATTTGTGGTTATCTTATCAAATATCTGATTTTCTAGGTGACTGATGAAAATGTTTGCTAGTGTTCCTGATATTGGGGATCCCATGGGCAGTCCATCAGTTTGTAGATAATATTCTTTCTCAAACTGAAAATAGTTTTGTTCAGTTGTCAGTCTGAGCATATCTGCTATTTCTTTTATTGCCACACACACAAACGCACACACAAATGTATACACGAACAGACCACAGATACTTCAATAGTTACACTCATAAGTTTGGCAGTAACATTCGATCTTTGGCAAAAACATTTGACAGTCGTCAACAGAAACCAAAATATTGCTTTAAAACAAGCGTTCTGTGCATAGTGTTGTGGAATGGCGAAAAATACCGCAAATTGGCGTTCATAAGAAGAAGAACAACACCAAAAATGCAACAGGAGCGTAAAAGTGTAGAAAATTGTCCACACAACCTGTAAGTACAGTTCTAAACATTACTACTTAATAGGAAATACCAACCACCAGAACTGTTTATAACCTATAGGCACAATGACAAAAATGTAAATAAAATAGCTAACATATGTACATATTCCAGGCCACTGATGATGCCTTGCAGAAAATAAAGGCGAAACGCGTATGGCACTAAAATTGTGTTTTATTCAGTTGCTGTCAGACGGTCCATAAATAAAAATTATTAATATGCCGTAAAACAAATGACACCTGAAATCAGTATATTTAGCGAAGTGATTCATTACTCACCTCTCGGTGTGTGCACTGCTCTGTTTGGAAACTGAGGAAGTGTCGGTAGCAAACTTTTGTCAACGGCTGAATCTCCATTTTCAAACTGGAGGTCGTCCGTACTAGTGGGACGATGAAGCGATTTGCCCACTCGGGGTAAATCTGTATTTTAGTTTCACTGCTTAGGGGGACTGAAACAGCATAGTGTTGTCTCCCTTAATCCACAGAAAACACGGTAAGAAAGGTTACGCTCTTCCGACTAAACTACAGCTAAGAAAAGCCTTCAACTTATCATCGTAATCGCAGTTCTTTCCTGCTGACTGCCCTGGCCGGCCGAAGTGGCCGAGCGGTTCTAGGCACTACAGTCTGGAACGGCACGACCGCTACTGTCGCAGGTTCGAATCCTGTCTCGGGCATGGATGTGTGTGATGTCCTTAGGTTAGTTAGGTTTAAGTAGTTCTCAGTTCTAGGGGACTGATGACCTCAGAAGTTAAGTCCCATAGTGCTCAGAGCCATTTGAACCATTTTTTGACCGCCCTGTAATTCGTCAGAGTCAGATAAACGGACAACTAAAATATTGCGGTGTGTACAGTAAATTGCTGCGGAAACAGCTGTGGGCCGGAAATTCCGTTACAACTGGGAACGGAGTTTCCCGCGACGGCATTCTTGCGCCAGACACCGTCCGTGCTCTTGTCGAATTAAAACCTTAGTATTTTAGAAAGGTCCATCGCCTTTGTCACGGCGCCGTATCACTACCGTCGTGCTGCCAGACAAGGTGTCGACGTCTGCGACGCTGTTTCCCCACGTCGGGACGTAAATGATTCGACGAACTTTTCTACTGAACAGTCGCTGTACATGTTGGAAGTTTCACGAAATCTGATCTGTGCGGCCTCTCTGACGACAGAAAAATATAAAGCCCTTTTCTTATACAAAAGAATGTCTTGTATTTCTCTGTTTCTCGTTGACAACAGTGCTCTAAATATTTTTACGTAAAACGCTAGGCGGAGTGTTACACTTAGATGAGGCAAGTAACAAACGAGGTAAAATGTAAGAAATATGGCGCGCTTCCCACAATTAACTGTTCCCGTCGCTACTCATATTCAGGTCTCGGCAGGGCGTCTATTGCTGACAATATGGTGACGTCATAACATCGATACGATCCTGCACTGCCGCTGTAATCTAGTGACCCTGGCCTCAAATTCTTATTACTAAGGTACTGAAGAAACATTTTTTTCCATTTTAATGTGACTCATTTTTGCTCTAATATGCGCCTAACACACTTTGAAAACGCAAACGGCGGACATCTTTCCGACCGGTTTCTACTCTTCTGGCTACAGCCGCCAACTAATAGAATTATTAATCGCTCTGTCTGCTGATTCAGCAAAAGAATCGCAAAAATGGTTCAAATGGCTCTGAGCACTATGGGACTCAACATCTTAGGTCATAAGTCCCCTAGAACTTAGAACTACTTAAACCTAACTAACCTAAGGACATCACACACACCCATGCCCGAGGCAGGATTCGAACCTGCGACCGTAGCAGTCGCTCGGCTCCAGACTGCAGCGCCCAGAACCGCACGGCCACTCCGGCCGGCAGCTCGCAACATGGAGGCTTCTTCAGACTAGCAAAACCTATTAAGGTTTAATACGTAAACATGACTGGAGAAAAGCGATATCCAAATTTTTCGTCTTCTGAATCACGTGTTCCTTGTAAACGTCGTACCGTTCACCTTGCCTGCTCAGTAAATAGGCTACATGGAAATTCGCAGCAAATATTAAATTCTGGTCGACGGCTGCGTAGTGCAATAGATCATTGCCCATATATTTTAGGTATGTACTGAGATACTAAGAGAGGCTAATATCACCGTATTTAACAGTTTCTGAGTCATTACTGCCTAATCAGAGACGATATAAAAGGAACAATGTGACCAACGCAGTTAAAAATTTTGTTTTGTTTTTAATGCTTTGGCAATTGACCAACGGTGCATAGTCTTTACTTTCATTAATACAAATTCTGTGGTGTCTCACGTTTTAACCCAATAATAACATGACTGACACTTGTCACGATACTTATACATTTGCTACATCACTAGAGAACTTTCTGTAATCAAGAAAAGTATTTTACATCTATTTTCTTAGCGCGTTTTAAACGTAGCGTAGTTGCCGTCTACTCAGTTTTAAAGTTACAGATCACTGCCAACGCATTCCGTCATTTTGCCGTTTTTAGCAATTTCTACCAAAGATTAAGTGTACTGGACTCGTTGAGAATTCGACCAACATTCTGTCCGTGTGGCATATACACGGTGCGGACACACAATGTGACCAAAAGTGTAGGGCACAAAGAATGAAGGAACTGAGCATAGAAGCTAGAGGCTGCAAATGAATGTCTAAGGCGCTGCGCCAGGGCGAAAATGGTGGTCACTTTTAACATTTACTACAAATAATTTTGTTAATTAAGTGGTGGCTCAATTGCCATTCATTTTTGTCCTTTGAAGAAATATTGAAGAATGAAACATGAACACGTTATTATCTTCATTTCTGAAAAAGGACAGTCTGGTACGTCAGCTAAGTCCGATATGCGTGTAAATGATACTTTAAATTCATCAAGTTCTCACCGAGACGATTGGTTCTGTTTACGTATCCATACTCTGTAAGTTACCCATCATTTTGAGTAAACATATCTGAATGTCAGATTTAAATTACGTTCCTGTAGCGCTGAAAATATGCAGTTTCGTTCCGTAGTTGCCGTACACAAATTCCTGTGTTTCATGCTGTCTTTCCCCCCTGCACTTTTGGTCAAATATGTTTTCCACGCCTTGTATAACGGTGCTGGATCGCTTAACCTGTACTGTTTATGTTATTCCCTTTTTACGTACGTTACACATATCTGACTGAATGACTTCCAGCCCGGTCGTCCGCCTATATTCCGCCACGTCACTGGAAAGCCAGCACGCGATTCACAAGATCACGAAACCATCACCAGATTCGCATAGTGACACTGAAATGATTGTGAGCACATTTAGACACGCAGACCGTAGTGATGTAGAATCTGAATTTATCTTTCCGTTAGTTCTCCGTCTTCTTCAGACCACACAGCTCCGTCGCTGCATCAACGGTCGATTGTTGCTGTTGGCGCCACGGAATGATGACAGTTAAATTCCGTTTTTCTCCGAAGTACGAAGGATTCTACGAAATTAATAAAAACGGAAAGAAGTAACGAGCGCGGCAAGGAGCAGTCAAACTGCACGTTTCGGGTAGTTTAATGCGATGACAATTTTAAACGGTATAGTACGTACGGGTATGAGTTAACAGCCATTACACAAATCGACATTCAAAGCTACGCCCTCCACACACAAACTCACTAAAGTTAACGTTCTTACCACATCTCATGTAATACACGACTGTCCTTAACTATTTCTTATGAACTACACTTAACTAAGCCTGTAATTCATTACGAAGTTGTCTATTACTACTACTACTCTCGTATTTTTCTCAGGTAAAGTACGAGCAAAATACCCACACGAGATAGCAGTCTTTCTTCTAGCATGCAATCATCCAGGAAACAGTTCCTCCGGCCAGAGCATTTCCTATTGCGACACAAAAAGATTTTGTAATTATCTGTACCAGGAATTCATCTGTAACATTATAAACTGAATATTTAGTAAAAGGGAGAACCGAATTACGTACTGCATAGTGTGAATGAATGTTGCAATTTTGGTGGGCAAAAACGATAAACAACTACAAAATAGAAAGCCTTAGCTAGAAATGTGTTCCATCATAGGGCTGCAGTGACAGCTGAGTCGTTCGTGAAATCTCAATGGCGACCACAGCGGCTGAGGCGCGTTTAGAGACAGAGGAACCGAACAGCAGCAGCACACACCGACGTGTGACGTCACATGGAACCCTTGTCACCGTTGACGACGCGTGACGTGTTTCGCCACATATACTCATTTCTCTTTATCGATGATTTCGCTATTTTTTCACTTTGGAACATCAGTATCTTTTCTTGGTATCAACAGAATGAAACTGAACGCGCTGTATAATACTTTACAACCGCTATGATTATTAACAGTTTTACATTATACTTTTTACCAAGTTCTTACTCGTTAGTTACCGTATTTCGTCACTCCACACTCAACTTCGAGCAAAATACGTGTACATTTGAAACTTGGCCAGCTTTTACAGGGTACACCTCCAGTAGTAATTGGTGCATAAAATATATGTGTAATATACACGCAAAACTTAATCTACGAAAAAGACAAAGGTCAATCCGTGTTTCTGTTTAAGTGAAACACTCGAGTCTCTCCCTGCTTGGGGCAACGAACTAATGTTTGAAACTCTGCCCACAGCTCAATTTAGCGTACCCTGCCAGTTTCGAGATGCTTGCCTGGTACCGTGTCCCAATCAGTGATCAGTTACGTCGATTATAATCTGTCCAGAGAGTGCCGTACCGCCGCCCACACATAACTGGATACTCTTCCTACGTAACAGAAACTGTCCGGCCCTTGCCTTACGCTGCTGTTCAGATTTTCCGTCTCAAGATCCGCCAGACAGTCGGTCGCTCCCAACACGTGACTCACGACGTCCTTCTCTGAAGATAGCGTCTCTTCCAGCGTCACACCTAACTGATTATGCTTCTCGTTACCCCATGCCACGAATGGTGCTATGTTTTTAGAAGTACCCAACAAAAAAAGAAATAAAACGTATTATTTTAAGTTGCTGAAAATTACTCTTCGTAGGGAGTACGGTCAACGTGATATCAAGATAATTTTTTTCCTTCCTCTTTGAACAATTATATTCTGTGTAGTGTTGGAAAATCACACGATAAGAAGGGTTTGTTTACTTCCATTCTCTTAAAAAGCAAAACAAAACATAAACTTATTTCATGGTTTTACTACATACTTATTTCATAGCGCTTCCCACGGGTTTGCTCGAGAACGAAGGCAATCTGTAGTTCACACCGCGCCGCCTCTCTGCGTTATACGATACCCTCTGGCACAGCGCGGAGGCGGATTTGAAACCGCAGCCGCCTGTCCCTCTGACGTGGCAGTCTTGCCCCCTCACAGTTATTTCACGTTACCTTCTTTCATGCTAACAGGCAACAGATTTTGACGTACGGATGCTCTGTTTTGTTTCACGAAAATACGTGATTTGCGCCGAACCAGCGATACGGAAAGACACATTCTGTTGCCGCCTCGCGATGCAGAAAGCAGTTGCGGAGGATGCAGTGTAGCCGTTGGCCGACAGATGGCAATACGCGACTTGCATAAATAATTAGATGTTACAAAGAAATAAACAGTGCAAAAAAGGCTAATACGTCTATCGGGCGCCATTCTGTCACACAGCCATGAAGGACAATGTATAGAGTATAATACAGGAAATAGGATTTATGATACGATTTCAAATACAGCTGTAATTGTAGAACGGAGGAGGAATGTGGAGTGTAAAAATATTTTTTTTGTCTGTCTTCCCGTTCTGGAAAAGGAACGATATGTGAATATTCACTTTAATTGCGCCAACGAGAATATGAAACGTACTTAAAAAGTGCTACATATGGCTAGCAAATGTGGTTTTCATAAACCGATCTCCGAGTGTCATTTCCGGTTCGTTATGTGACCACTTTCGTATCGATTCTCGCAATGCGGTTTCAGATGCCGGTTTTGCTACCGTATATTGAAAGTGAAAGTCGATACCAGAGCAATCCATCATTTTGCGGTTTTGAAGCATATTACATTTTATCAAAGACTACGTATTGAACTGCTGAAAATGCGGTTAGTACTCCTGTCACGTCATGTCCGGCATATGTAACGGTACTCGATGGCAAACCTTGCTCAATCTGCACAGCTGAAGTTACTCCTATTTTTGACATGCGTTACACATACATCGCTTAACAACTTCCAACGCGTCGTCGGCCAGTGTTCCGCCACAAGCACGAAATAGTAAAACCATCTTCGGTTTCGCATATTGACGGTGTATTGATTCTGAAACGTTTAATGGGACCTTCAGATCGCAGTAATGGAGAATGTGACTTTATGTTTCCGTTATTCCTCCGTCTCCTGCAGTCCACGGAGCTCCGTCCGTGCAGCGATTCATTGTTGGTGCCAGCGCTCCAACATGTCGGCAGTTTATCGCGAGTAATGGCTGCCTGCTGACGTAAGTCGAAACAGGAAAAAATGATAATCAACGCACAACCACCAGCCAGACTATGGATTTAGCACAGTAACAAGCGAGTAAACTTGTACACGATAAATTACGTCAATGGGGCGCACATAACTGGGACTACGCTACATAAACCCACATTTAGAGTTATGCCTTCAGAGACAAACTCGCAAAAGTTATCTTTCTTCCCAAACGAAATTAGGTATCGTTTTCTTCGCTGAAAACGACACTGACTTCCACTAACCATTGCTGGCATCATGTTTGCATGTGCTTCTTTATGCCCTCTGTCCGCATGTAAAAATAGTTCAATAATTGTAACGGCCCCCCCCCCCCATGAACCTTGGACCTTGCCGTTGGTGGGGAGGCTTGCGTGCCTCAGCGATACAGATGGCCGTATCGTAGGTGCAACCACAACGGAGGGGTATCTGTTGAGAGGCCAGACAAACATGTGGTTCCTGAAGAGGGGCAGCAGCCTTTTCAGTAGTTGCAGGGGCAACAGTCTGGATGATTGACTCATCTGGCCTTGTAACATTAACCAAAACGGCCTTGCTGTGCTGGTACTGCGAACGGCTGAAAGCAAGGGAAAACTACAGCCGTAATTTTTCCCGAGGACATGCAGCTCTACTGTATGATTAAATGATGATGGCTTCCTCTTGGGTAAAATATTCCGGAGGTAAAATAGTCCCCCATTCGGATCTCCGGGCGGGGACTACTCAGGAGGACGTCGTTATCAGGAGAAAGAAAACTGGCGTTCTACGGATCGGAGCGTGGAATGTCAGATCCCTTAATCGGGCAGGTAGGTTAGAAAATTTAAAAAGGGAAATGGATAGGTTAAAGTTAGATATAATGGGAATTAGTGAAGTTCGGTGGCAGGAGGAACAAGACTTTTGGTCAGGTGATTACAGGGTTATAATTACAAAATTAAATAGGGGTAATGCAGGAGTAGGTTTAATAATGAATAAAAAAATAGGAGTGCGGGTTAGCTACTACAAACAGCATAGTGAACGCATTATTGTGGCCAAGATAGACACAAAACCCTTGCCTACTACAGTAGTACAAGTTTATATGCCAACTAGCTCTGCAGATGATGAAGAAATAGGTGAAATGTATGACGAGATAAGAGAAATTATTCAGGTAGTGAAGGGAGACGAAAATTTAATAGTCATGGGTGACTGGAATTCGTCAGTAGGAAAAGGGAGATAAGGAAACATAGTAGGTGAATATGGATTGGAGGGAAGGAATGAAAGAGGAAGCCGCCTTGTAGAATTTTGCACAGAACATAACTTAATCATAGCTAACACTTGGTTCAAGAATCATAAAAGAAGGTTGTATACCTGGAAGAATCCTGGAGATACTAAAAGGTATCAGATAGATTATATAATGTTAAGACAGAGATTTAGGAACCAGATTTTAAATTGTAAGACATTTCCTGGGGCAGATGTGGATTCTGACCACAATCTATTGGTTATGAACTGCAGACTGAAACTGAAGAAACTGCAAAAAGGTGGGAATTTAAGGATATGGGACCTGGATAAACTGAAAGAACCAGAGGTATTAGAGAGTTTCAGGGAGAGCATAAGGGAACAATTGACAGGAATGGGGGAAAGAAATACAGTAGAAGAAGAATGGGTAGCTCTGAGGGATGAATTAGTGAAGGCAGCAGACGATCAAGTAGGTAAACAGACGAGGGCTAGTAGAAATCCTTGGGTAACAGAAGATATATTGAATTTCATTGATGAAAGGAGAAAATATAAAAATGCAGTAAATGAAGCAGGCAAAAAGGAATACAAACGTCTCAAAAATGATATCAACAGGAAGTGCAAAATGGCTAAGCAGGGATGGCTAGAGGACAAATGTAAGGATGTAGAGGCTTGTCTCACTAGGGGTAAGATAGATACTGCCTACAGGAAAATTAAAGAGACCTTTGGAGAGAAGAGAACCACTTGTATGAATCTCAAGAGCTCAGATGGCAAAGCAAAGAAGGGAAGGCAGAAAGGTGGAAGGAGTATATAGAGGATTTATACAAGGGCGATGTACTTGAGGACAATATTATGGAAATGGAAGAGGATGTAGATGAAGACGAAACGGGAGATAAGATACTGCGTGAAGAGTTTGACAGAGCACTGAAAGACCTGAGTCGAAACAAGACCCCGGCAGTAGACAACATTCCATGAGAACTACTGATGGCCTAGGGAGAGCCAGTCATGACAAAACTCTACCATCTGGTGAGCACGATGTATGAGACAGGCGAAATACCTTCAGACTTCAAGAAGAATATAATAATTCCAATCCCAATGAAAGCAGGTGTTGACAGATGTGAAAATTACCGAACTATCAGTTTAATAAGTCACAGCTGCAAAATACTAACGCGAATTCTTTACAGACGAATGGAAAAACTGGTAGAAGCCGACGTCGGGGAAGATCAGTTTGGATTCCGTAGAAATGTTGGAACACGTGAGGCAATACTGACCTTACGAATTATCTTAGAAGAAAGATTAAGAAAAGGCAAACCTACGTTTCTAGCATTTGTAGACTTAGAGAAGGCTTTTGACAATGTTAACTCGAATACTCTCTTTCAAATTCTGAAGGTGGCAGGGGTAAAATACAGGGAGCGAAAGGCTATTTACAATTTGTACAGAAACCAGATGGCAGTTATAAGAGTCGAGGGGCATGAAAGGGAAGCAGTGGTTGGGAAAGGAGTGAGACAGGGTTGTAGCCTCTCCCCGATGTTATTCAATCTGTATATTGAGCAAGCAGTAAAGGAAACAAAAGAAAAATTCGGAGTAGGTATTAAAATTCATGGAGAAGAAGTGTAAACTTTGAGGTTCGCCGATGACATTGTAATTCTGTCAGAGACAGCAAAGGACTTGGAAGAGCAGTTGAACGGAATGGACAGTGTCTTGAAAGGAGGATATAAGATGAACATCAACAAAAGCAAATCGAGGATAATGGAATGTAGTCAAATTAAGTCGGGTGATGCTGAGGGAATTAGGTTAGGAAATGAGACACTTAAAGTAGTAAAGGAGTTTTGCTATTTAGGGAGTAAAATAACCGATGATGGTCGAAGTAGAGAGGATATAAAATGTAGACTGTCAATAGCAAGGAATGCGTTTCTCAAGAAGAGAAATTTGTTAACATCAAGTATAGATTTAAGTGTCAGGAAGTCGTTTCTGAAAGTATTTGTATGGAGTGTAGCCATGTATGGAAGTGAAACATGGACGATAACTAGTTTGGACAAGAAGAGAATAGAAGCTTTCGAAATGTGGTGCTACAGAAGAATGCTGAAGATAAGGTGGGTAGATCACGTAACTAATGAGGAGGTACTGAATAGGATTGGGGAGAAGAGAAGTTTGTGGAACAACTTGACTAGAAGAGGGGATCGGTTGGTAGGACATGTTTTGAGGCATCAAGGGATCACAAATTTAGCATTGGAGGGCAGCGTGGAGGGTAAAAATCGTAGAGGGAGACCAAGAGATGAATACACTAAGCAGATTCAGAAGGATGTGGGTTGCAGTAGGTACTGGGAGATGAAGAAGCTTGCACAGGATAGAGTAGCATGGAGAGCTGCATCAAACCAGTCTCAGGACTGAAGACCACAACAACAACAATTGCAACGGTAGAGATATAAAAAATATCACCCTCTGACTTCATAATTATCATGTCTGTATTCACACATGTCATGTGACGGTCGACCACTGGTTTCTTCACATGGCAGCGAAAACGATTTATTGCCATGAGACAGTGTGTAAATCTTGTCCGGAGACATGGAAAGCGAATCGCGAAGGTGACCATTCATCCCTACAGAAAGTAACCGTCGTATTCGTCACTGAAAAATGATATAAGTGATAATATTTTCCATAATCGATCATTCTCGGAAGCTAAACGTTTTGTCGACCCATCACCGGAACTACATTTCTCCTCAGTTCTTAGGTTTTCCTGCCACCAGCAAAATATATGCGTACAATTACAAAGACGTGCAATTTATAAAATGCTGCGAAAAGAGTTGTGGACCGAACGTTCCGTTACAACTGGGAACGGAGTTTCTCACAGCGAAATTCTTGTGACACACGCTCTCGGTGTTCTTGCCGCGTTAGATCTGAATAGCAAATTTATCCAGCCGACTGCAGCCGTGCTGCGAAAGAAGGTGTCGATGTCGGCATGCCGAAAACGTAAACAAATGTCCGATATCTTCCGCGGTCTCTCAACGCTAAGACAACAGCCGCCGTGCCGGTACAAGTTACTGCTGGACGTTCTCGTCTCTACGGCCTGTCTTCTGACAGAACTGACGTCCCTTAGTTTTAAGTGAATACACATAATGTAGCTAATTTTGGCTAGTAGCGATCGTAGTTTATTTACGACGCTATGGCAGCATGAAGGCGGTGGTCAGATTGAACAGTAACTACGACATACTTACCTTAATTAAGAGGTAGCTCATTTTCGTTTACTTTGACGTTTTTAACACATGAAACATGATCATGTGATTGTTTTCATTTCGAAAGAAGTGCTGTCTGGTACGTCAGTTAAGTACGATACATGGAAATGAGATGCTTTAAGTTTATCTTGTTCTCACCGTGAAGACTGGTTAGTCCAAAGACTGTGTTTAGGTATTCATTTTCTGTGAATTACCTTTCATTTTGAGTAAAGACGTCCACATGACAGATTTCGGTTACGTTCCTGTAGAGCCTACAATACGCTGTTGCGACCCTCAGTTGCTAAAATTCCTATGTTTCACACTATCTACTCGTCCTACACCTTTGGTCAAACGCTTTTTCCTAATCCTGTATAACGCTGCTGGATGGCAAACCTCGCTCAACCAGCACTGCTCAAATTATTCATTTTTTTACGTACGTTACATATACGTTGTTGGATGACTCCCAACCCGGTCGTCCGCCTACATTCGGCGATGTCACTGAAGGCCAGCACGCTATCCACAAAATCACGAAACTAGTACCATAGTTGCATATTGACGCATTACTGATTGTGAGTACATTCACAAATCCAGATGGTAGTGACGTAGAAGCTGCGTTGACTTTTACGTTAATTCTCCGTCTCTTGCAGCCGTAAGACCTTTGTCGCTCCCTCAGCGAATGATTGTTGCCGCTAGCGCCGTGGAAAGCTGGAATTTTAAACTCTCCCGCGAATAATGGCGGTGGTGTGAAGTGAATGTGAACGATTAAAAAATTTACACGCAAGAGTTCGTTATCAAAATAAGAGTGAATCCTTGCTTGGCTCAGCGACGTAATGTTTAAAATTTTCTCATAGCAGAACCTCGCATAGTCCTCCAGTTGCGAAGTGCGTGTCCATTCAAACACGTGAATCACAGCCCTAGTCGCTGGCCAGTTGTACCACTGTAACGCATCTGGACTGTGCTGTTTCGCACTCCACACATTCACGGGTGGCCTTCTGTCACAGTTGCCTCCAGCTGATGTTATCCTAAACTCCTGAGAATCAGGATATTGTGTGAGAAAATCTTCCGGAAAACAGGTACAGAAATCGTAAAAGCATAACGCCAAAACTTTTTTTATCCACGCCAGTTAACCCATGTGATACTGTTATATTATGCTCACCTGGGTCACACGCATTGTGGAGAATGGGCGAAGCGATAAGACGACGTGGAACGTATGTACACTCCAGGGCTCCTAACACATAGAAGGGCTACAATAATTCCTATCGCATCAAGGTAAAACCTTAATCATATACGTAAAACTGGCGGATACGTTGTCACCAGCCATCGATTGTGAAGATGTAATAAAGGAAGTTGACAGCATTGTCTGTTCCGTATTGATGGGGATTTTAAGAACAGTGTGAGACACGGTTTCGCTTCCTGCCAATGTTTTCAACTGTTGGCCTTCTGTTTCGACAGATTGCATTCGCGCCTCCAAACAGACAAAAAGAAAAGATCTAGCGAGGGCCTTTACACACTGCACGTGAGAGGAAGAGGACCGCATTAATGTTAACAATTAATTGATTGGAAAAGGCTATAAAAAGATAAAAAACCATGTGTCACCGTTAATATTCTGTCGTCCATCTGGGCAGCATCGATCGCGGGAACGAAAGCCACCAAAGCATTATTTTACGGTGCCTGACTGCGTTATAACCCGCTCGTTTGCGTGGTGAAACTGTGGACACACATCTCCCTTACCTTGGACCGTAGAGACACACATATAGACGGCGCATGCCTCTATCACTGCCGTGTTGATGTTTGCAAACAAATGGATTAGACAATTAAGTATCTGTAGCTGGAATTAAGCACTGCTTTTCACAACTGAAGTACTAGTTCTGCTAGTGTCACACATGAAGTAATTCAGTTAACCTTAGTTCCCTAAGACTCGCATTCTTAATGCTATACGTATCCCTGTCCATTTGGCTACGCGAAATGACAGCAAGCGTCTCAAACACTGTCCCGACAATTCCGTATTTTGAAGAACGACAGAATTACTCATTCGATGAATTCCTGCTCTTGTTGGAGTTGGCTCATGAACCTGGCCGCTTCCACGAAAGATCAAATGTTTCCTGGTCATTTCCTCATCAGTATGCGTGATAAGTTTTACAGTACTTTATAGATGAAATAACATCCGTAATGTCTGCTTAATCCAGTACAGATACCGACAGCATATCGAGATAAGAGGCGTGATGTACCAGAAAATGTTACTGGTGGAGGACACTAATATAGTGAGCTACAGATTAAGATCATGTCGACCGACGTTCATCCCCTCTTTCAACGCTTGAAAGGATTTTTAACAATTTTGCTCCGTAGCTTGTGCAAGCAGTACTTTGGCTTGAAATTCTCCCTTTTGAAAGAACGTGTCCAAACATTCCTCAGTACTCCGTCACTGTGTATAATGTAACGACTTTGGTTTCATGTGTGTTTGTAATGGTCGGCAAGTACCTGCTTCTTAAGCAGTGCCGACAACTCACCGCCGTCTACCCAGCCCTGAAAACGCACATTCAGATGTAGACACCTACTTTAGAAAATTTTCTAACGTTCTATACACCGCGGCAGACCTCGTTCCATGATACACAATCGTGTCGTCATAACATGGGCACTCGCGTCTTACTCTGCAACGCCACATATGCCGCCCCTACGATCGACAAGAGCTTAGGCCTTATACTCTTCTATCTAGCATGATACATTTAGTATTCCAAAAGAATCGTCCTATTATCAAGTTTATGAATTTAAACAGAGTACCTTTTTGTCCTGCTACAGCTGTAAAAACTCTTAAAACATAACAGTGGCGTAGAACTAACCAATCTTTTGGCGCACCAATTACCATCGCTTTGTTTTCTGCCCCCACAATCGAATTGTGCAACCTCTGTCACCAAAGTGTTAACGTTGTGGTTCCAGCCATCTGGGCAAAGAAGTGCTGTGATTTCTTAAACGTCCGACCACGTATCAAATCCGTATCAGAGTTGCCTTGATAATGACAGAGAAGAAATTTGCGATTAATAGGTACTTGTACGAAATTTGGTGTCCGGTCTCCGACATGTCTGAATAGTCCATACTAGAAAGCTGTATTAGAAATTTGCGCGAATCGTATCTGTACCTAGTCTTTGAAACCATGTTCCAATTATGGCAAACAAATTCGGCCGATTGTTCTGTGGTCTTTCGGCGCTAAGACAACAGTCGCTGTTGCGACATCTGATCTGTGAGGCCTCTCTGATGACAGAAAATGTAAAACCTTTTTATGATGCAAAAAAATATCTGTATTCCTCGGTTTTGCGTAGATAACAGTATTGTAAATATTTTCGTCAAAAACACTGGTTTGAAATATTATAGTTATATGAGCCATGTACAAAACGAGGGAAAATGTTGGAAATATGGCGCGCTTCTCAGAATTAACTGTTCCCTTCGCTTCAGTTGCGTAACATATATTCAAGTCTCGGGGGCGTCCCTTGCTGATACACTGTGGTGACGTCACAACAACGACACTCGCGACTCATTCACTGCGAAAGATCCTGCACTGTCGCATATGCTTCCCCTGTAACCGAGTGTGTCTGGCCTGACATTCTTCTTACTACACTAATACACTGAGTACTCGTAAGTCTCGTGCGTTTATGATGAAACATTTTTTTTTTTTTTTACGTTTTGTTGTAATGTATGTCTAATACACTTTGAAAACGCAAACGGCGGAGATCTTTGCGATCGGTTTTATCTCTCTTGGTTATGGCGTCCAAGTATATAATTATTTATCGCTTTATCTCCTGATTCAGCAAAAGGATCGCACGAGTCGTGTAGTCGACATGTTTGCATCGCTGTGACATCTTCTTTCCCGAAATGGTGCTGTGGTCTCCTCCACATTACGGTCATATATAAGAACAGGCCCGTACTCGTATTGTTGACAATGTGGAAACGCGTAAAGTTATCATTTTTATAGCCCCCTGTCAAGGATGCTGTGCATTCTCCATCGAATTTGAATAGTGCATACCAAGAAGCTGTGTGAGAAATAGGTGCGCAACCTATATCTACACTCTTATCAAAACCAAGCCCCAAAAAGGCTTCCAAAAATGTAACTTAATGTGAACAACGTTATTTCATGCGGTCTGAAGCTATCGGTATGAAGGTATATGACTGTTGCATTGGACAGGGAGTTATTTTTTGTATGCATTCAACCAAAAGAATTTCGCTTAATGTTTTATTAAATGGAAAAATACAGACACGGTTATGTCTACATCTATATCTACATCCATACTCCGCAAGCCACCTGACGGTATGTGGGGGAGGGCACCTTGAGTACCTCTATCGGTTCTCCCTTCTATTCCAGGCTCGTATTGTTCACGGAAAGAAAGATTGTCGGTATGCCTCTGTGTGGGCTCTAATCTCTCTGATTTTATCCTCATGGTCTGCTTGACTCCTTGGTGAGCTGGCCAGATTGGCCGAGAGGATCTACGCGCTTCAGTCTGGAACCGCGCGACCGCTACGGTCTCAAGTTCGAATCCTGCATCGGGCATGGATGTGTGTGATGTCCTTAGGTTAGTTAGGTTTAAGTAGTTTTGTCTAGGGGACTGATGACCTGAGATGTTAAGTCCCATAGTGCTCAGAGCCATTTGACTCCTTGGTGAAGGTATATTCTCGAAACTTCAACAAAAGCCCGTACCGAGCTAATGAGTTTATCTATCATCTCCGTAACGCTTTCGCGATTACTAAATGATCCTGTAACGAAGAGCGCTGCTCTCCGTTGGATCTTCTCTATATCTTCTATCAACACTATCTGGTACGGATCCCACACCAGTTAGCAGTATTCAAGCAGTGGGCGAACAAGTGTACTGTAACCTACTTCGCCGGCCGTTGGTGGCCAAGCGGTTCTAGGCGCTTCAGTCCGGAACCGCGCGGCTGCTACGGTTGCAGGTTCGAATCCTACCTCGGGCATGGATGTGTGTGATGTCCTTAGGTTAGTTAGGTTTAAGTAGTTCTAAGTTCTAGGGGACTGATGACCTGAGATGTTAAATCCCGTAGTGCTCAGAGCCATTTGAACCATCTGTAACCTACTTCCTTTGTTTTCGGACTGCATTTTCTTAGGATTCTTCCAATGAATCTCAGTCTGGCATCTGCTTTACCGACGATTCATTTTATATGGTCATTCCATTTTACATTAAACTAATTAACCTAAGGACATCACACACATTCATGCCCGAGGCAGTATTCGAACCTGCGACCGTAGCGGTCGCTCGGTTCCAGACTGTAGCGTCCAGAACCGCACGGCCACTCCGGCAGCTCGCACCGGCCAGACTGACGTCGTGGGTTGACTCCTGTTGGTCTCGTGTCGGCTGCGAAGCCACTACCCCTCGCTATACGGCGCGGCCCACTGGACTCGCGTGGCGACCTCACATGCGCCGACGCTCAAGACGGACAAGTCATCTTGGAGCTCATAGCGCCCTTTAAATCCACATGAACAGGCAACTTTTCCCCTTTCCCACCAGAGGGAGACACAAAAGCTACGATTGCCACAGCGGCGCCACCGCTAGAAAAGGACGGAGACTGCTTTACACTACTCGCTGCGGCGCGCTCTTCAAACCAGCAATTTTTTTCCACGGCTTGTACATGTTGAGTACTTCACGTCTTACAACATCTTTGTCGAATTTATCTCAATTGGTTACAGCCCTCTCACGAGTGCGATATTTCCCTGGCGATCTGAAAAGTGGGCTTCCACCGGTCTCAGTGGATAATTTTCCTTCATTGGCAATCCGCTCAACGGTTCTCAAGCCAACGCCTGTCGCTTCTGCAGTGCGTTCCTGAGATCTGGCGACGTCTGTGATAGGTCCACCGCTCTCAGCTCCGCGCTTGAAAAAAACATGTATCCTGTGCATAACGTCCCTCACCTGTTTATGGAGAGTTTGTCGTTTACCACCATCATCAGCCATGACAAGTTGCAACAACGCACTCGCCAAGACATTCACAGCAGACCGCTCAGAAAACTGCTGAACACACATTGGCTGTGAGCGGATGCGTGACGTCAGGTGCGTAGAACGAGCCATAAATAGACCGCAGTCGTTCATGGTTCCAACTATACAGAGTGTTCATTTATATTGGAGACATTGAAATATCCGAAAATCTACACATCGGATCAAACATGTTGTTGTTGTTGTTGTTGTTGTTGTTGTTGTTGTGGTCTTCAGTCCTGAGACTGGTTTGATGCAGCTCTCCATGCTAATCTATCCTGTGCAAGCTTCTTCATCTCCCAGTACCTACTGCAACCTACATCCTTCTGAAACTGCTTAGTGTATTCATCTCTTGGTCTCCCTCTACGATTTTTACCCTCCACGCTCCCCTCCAATACAAAATTGGTGATCCCTTGATGCCTCAGAACATGCCCTACCAACCGATCCCTTCTTCTGGTCAAGTTGCGCCACAAACTTCTCTTCTCCCCAATCCTATTCAATACTTCCTCATTAGTTATGTGATCTACCCATGTAATCTTCAGCATTCTTCTGTAGCACCACATTTCGAAAGCTTCTATTCTCTTCTTGTCCAAACTATTTACCATCCATGTTTCACTTCCATACATGGCTACACTCCATACAAATACTTTCAGTAATGACTTCCTGACACTTAAATCTATACTCGATGTTAACAAATTTCTCTTCTTGAGAAACGCTTTCCTTGCCATTGCCAGTCTACATTTTATATCTTCTCTACTACTCCCCAAATAGCAAAACTCCTTTACTACTTTAAGTGTCTCATTTACTAATCTAATACCCTTAACATCACCCGACTTAATTCGACTACATTCCATTATCCTCGTTTTGCTTTTGTTGATCTTCATCTTATATCCTCCCTTCAAGACACCATCCATTCCGTTCAACTGCTCTTCCAAGTCCTTTGCTGTCTCTGACAGAATTACAATGTCATCGGCGAACCTCAAAGTTTTTATTTCTTCTCCATGGATTTTAATACCTACTCCGAATTTTTCTTTTGTTTCCTTCACTGCTTGCTCAATATACAGATTGAATAGCATCGGGGAGAGGCTACAACCCTGTCTCACTCCCTTCCCAACCACTGCTTCCCTTTCATGTCCCTCGACTCTTATAACTGCCATCTGGTTTCTGTACAAATTGTAAATAGCCTTTCGCTCCCTGTATTTTACCCCTGCCACCTTTAGAATTTGAAAGAGCGTATTCCAATCAACATTGTCAAAAGCTTTCTCTAAGTCTACAAATGTTAGAAACATAGGTTTGCCTTTCCTTAATCTTTCTTCTAAGATAAGTCGTAAGGTCAGTATTGCCTCACGTGTTCCAGTATTTCTAGGGAATCCAAACTGATCTTCCCCGAGGTCGGCTTCTACTAGTTTTTCCATTCGTCTGTAAAGAATTCGTGTTAGTATTTTGCAGCTGTGGCTTATTAAACTGATTGTTCGGTAATTTTCACATCTGTCGACAACTGCTTTCTTTGGGATTGGAATTATTATATTCTTCTTGAAGTATGAGGGTATTTCGCCTGTCTCATACATCTTGCTCACCAGATGGTAGAGTTTTGTCAGGACTGGCTCTCCCAAGGCTGTCAGTAGTTCCAATGGAATGTTGTCGACTCAGGTCTTTCAGTGACTGGTTTGTAAGACTGGTTTGTAAGGTTGAAGAAATTCACAGAATTGCATCCAGTACGGTAATAGATTTTCCAAGTTCATATCCAGGTTCAACGCCGTGCATTCGAGACGAAATGTGTCTCAGCACTTTCTGCCTGGAAAACGCTTTGAAGTTCTGAACAATCCCCTGGTCCAGTGGCTGGCTACGTGCACTTGGATTTGGCGGCAAGGAGATTGTATTCATATTTTTTAGTGCAGCATTTCAGTGGGAAGTGGCATTATCCAAAAACTTGCTTACCTTCTTTGTCTGTCCATCCTCCCATCAAATGCCAGCAACCAGTCAGTCAGTTATTGCTCAAATCATCCGAGAGCATGTTGAGTTTACTCAAGTCAGTACCCTTAGCGGTGTCGGCAGTAATTAAAGGCTCGTCACATTCGCCTGTTTCATTAACACGCAGTAGAGCAGTGAGTCGTTCTTTTGAAATTTTACTTCCTGAACAGTTTTCACCTTTAGCAGCCACGTTTTACTCTGTAGAGTTCTGAAGGAAAGACCAATCTTGTCACAGTTGAAAACACCTCTTTCTTCATAACCCTCACAAATTCCTGTTATCCTTTTTTGCCAGTCTGACGCGGTGTTTTCGTCCACTGGACTGGACTCGCCACACACGGTTAGAGAAGAGATGATGTGTCTACTCCTAAATTTGTCAAGCCACCCTACAGATGCCTTAAAATCGTTAAGACCCAACTCCTTGGCGATTCCGAGTGCTTTTTCGCGGATCAGAAGTCCACAAACTGGAGAGGTATTGCTGCGAGCGCGTCAGAACCATTCGGCTGCCGACTTTTAAGCCTGCTGTGTCGGGGAAACCGCGCTTACTGGTGAGGTCATCGTTCCCAGTCCACGATTCCAGAATGCCACTTTTGTATCTTAAAATGTCACTAATCGGTGTTTTTCCAGGTCTGGGTGGACTTTTAAGTGCGCTTTTGGCCGCTATTGGGTACTACTTTTAAGTCTCTTTTGAATGAAGTGTTACAGGGTAGAGTAGTGCAGACCTCGTTCAAAATGCGAAAAATTGTTTTAATCTAGAAACGCCCTGGACCGGCTTCCCCTGATAGCTTTCGCCCAATTACTTTGTTAAACTTTGATTATAAGACTGAAGTGAGGATGTCGGCTCTGATGGAGATGATCGTTGCCAAACATCAAGCTGCGTATCTGGTCGTACTGTAAGTAGGCTGTTTATGTTTTCTTATTGGCAACGTTACGTAGCGCTCAATATGAAAATCACTGGCTGTGCTGTGTGCAGTCTGTCGCTAGTTTGCATTGTTGTCTGCCATTGTAGTGTTGGGCAGCGGCAGCTGGAGGTGAACAGCGCGTAGCGTTGCGCAGTTGGAGGTGAGCCGCCAGCAGTGGTGGATGTGGGGAGAGAGATGGCGGAGTTTTGTAATTTTTCATGAACTGATATATTTACATATGATGATATCAAGGTAAATACATTGTTTGTTCTCTATTAATATCTTTCATTTGCTAACTATCCCTATCAGTAGTTAGTGCCTTCCATAGTTTGAATCTTTTATTTAGCTGGCAGTAGTGGCGCTCGCTGTATTGCAGTAGCTTGAGCAGCGAAGATTTTTGTGAGGTAAGTGATTTGTGAAAGGTATAGTTTAATGTTAGTCAGGGCCATTCTTTTGCAGGGATCTTTGATAGTCAGATTGCGTTGCGCTAAAAATATTTTGTGTCAGTTTAAGCACAGTCCTGTATAATTGTTCAAAGGGGACATTACATATGTCGACCCTTAGCCTAGGATACCTCACTGGAATCTTCTGATTTTTTTCTTGTAGTTTGTGTAATTAGTGTAGCTATTGTTTATTGCTAGCGCGTAATTGTAGAGAAAATCTCCTTTGTAGTTGCAGTCTTTCATTGTTGTACAGTAAAACAGTTTTGGCATGTAGATTTGCACCAAGTATTTCGCAGCTGCAATTAACTAGATATTATTTTCAGTGCTATTTTAATGTGTTCTCTTATTTTTGATCTTCAAATTGTGCTTTTCTTTGTTATCGTGTGAAATACTGTGACAATAATGGCGTGTGAAAAACGTAACACTAGGCTCCAAACTAAACTGAGAAATAATAGTGATGACGAGCGTAGCTTATCAGCGCCGCCGAGTAATGAATTTACTAATGTTCAAAGTAGTAATTTGGTAACTGTGCACAGGGAAATGGAGCGGGCGTCAAACAATGGCGTGGACAGTGAAACAATTAGTGAAGAGGGAAGCATTATCGATCGATCGGTCGGCAATAGCTCGCCTCAGGAAGCCGAAATGACAGGACACAATTTCGCAAATACTGTAGATTCAGGTTTTGGGTTATCACCGTTTTCTCAAATAAGTCAAGACGCATTTTCTGCTTGTCAAAATGTGAATGTTGCCGGTGCAAATGCACTGCCGAAAAGCGTAGAGAAACAGATTCCAGACACTAATACATTATTATTGCAATTAATGCAACAAATGGAACAAAATCAGAGACAAACACAGCAAAAGCTTCAAAAGTTAGACACAATGGAACAAAATCAGAGACAAACACAGCAAAAGTTAGACACAGTGGAACAAAATCTTCAAAAGTTAGACACAATGGAACAACACCAGAGACAAACACAGCAACAGTTAGACGCAATGGAACAAAATCTTCACACCACGCTTGAACAAACACGTGAAGATTTAACTACTGAGTTACATAACATTGAATCGAAATGTCAAAAAGTCTGTAATGACGTAAAAACACAAATTTGTGAGCATTTTCAACCTATTTTTTCGCGGCATGAAAATGCATTACAGAATCACGAAGCAGCCATAAAAGAACTGCAAGCCATTGTTCATGAAAATCATGAGACCTTGTGGGCTAAAATTGACTCAGTTGCATCTACCGATTCGGTTACGCAACTTGCAATAACTCAGGAAAACTTAAAGGACACAGTAGATACGATTTCAACACAAATGGACACTCTGAAACTTGGTTCAGAAAAACACACTGAGGAAATGTGTTCACTATCGGAGAAAGTAGCCGAACTTTCGGATCAGGTCACTAACTTATCTACAAAGGTAGATGATGATCTGAATGACACAAGACCTGTAGCCTTCACTGACACTGAAGAGTGCGAACAAATTAGGAAATTCAAACAAAATCAGAATCAGATTAATACGCAACACCAAAGAGAAATCCGGGAAGTCCAAGATCAGCTGACACAGTTAATACAAGAATTACGTATTTCAGAGGATACTCGCGCCCCAATACGGGAAGAGGGACTTAGAAATACGGAACAACCACAAAATAATAACACAGGACACTTCGGAAGTTATGAAAGAAATTGGCAAGGTGCACCGAATTTTGAAATGGAACCGCCGAAACGACATAACAATGACCGATATGCGACTCGCCGACATGATGACTTTGACTATAAGCTGTTCATTACTACACGTAAATTCAAAACATTTAAGAATTCTGGGAACGACATTCATCCACAAGCATGGCTCCATCAATTCTCTCATTGTTTTCCTCCCAACTGGTCATTAGAGCACAGATTAGAATTTATGTGTGGCTACTTAGAGAATGAACCAGCTGTAAGAATGCGGTCGGTCATTCACGATTGCCACAGTGAAGGAGAATTTTACCATGCCTTCCTCTCAGCATATTGGTCTCAAGCCACACAAGACCGGGTAAAACATGGTATCATAATGATGAAACATTTCGAACAATCTGAATTCTCCAGTCTTGTGAAATATTTTGAAGACATGTTGCACAAGAATCAGTACCTGTCAAACCCATACAGCCCCTCAGAACTCATCCGCATTTGCTTAATCAAACTGCCTGAACATTTACGACATATTATTTTGGCAGGACGTTGCAAAGACGACATTGAAGCATTTCAGGGACTCTTACAAGAATTAGAAATTGACACTGACAGTCGCCGGATGCGAAAACAGGAAAACAATCACTACAGGTCACATACGTCACAATTCCGTGACGACAGAAACAATAACTGGACACGACAAGGCTATTCTTACAACGCAAATCGTGACCAAAACAGACACCACCCATATGACAACCACTGTTACAGAGAAAGATCGCATTTCCGTAGTAATGAATATGACAGAGATAACCACAGAAACAGACAATATGGGAACCAAAACAATTATTACCAGGGGAGACAGAATAACTTCAGACGCAACAGTTCAGCGCGGAGTTACGATTCAGGGAGAAATTCTCCACCACGTGACCGACAAGGAAGAAACTACGGATTCTACCGAAATGACGACAGACGATATGATCATAACGACAGACGTCAATTGCATCAGAACTGGCGGGATTCAAACAGAGCTGGGCCCTCTCGGCAAGGCGAATTTGTGGAAGTTAGGCCTCCTAATCCCAGTAACGACGCGCGGCAACAAAGAGACAGACAATGACTCGCACCGCAGGCACCCACGTGCGCCAGGTGGCTCCGAGAAAAATAACATTATATCTGGTACTGCTAATGAGATTTTAATGCAACATTTTGGTTTACTTGAAAATACATTCCGGATTTAAAGTACTTTCTGAGAGATACCAGATGACACAGAGGTTAGTTTATGTGACAGCTACACGATTTTTATCACGACGCTACTAATGAGTGACAATTTACAATGTTGCTTTTGCGGTGTATCTGTTTTATATCTGCACAGTTTTCTGAATTCTTCTGGAAAGAAAAACATGTTTTAGTAGTAACTTTTGTGGTATAGCAACAATGAGACAGCCTTTTTCGTGGCACAACATTACGTTACTGTACAGTACTTTCTTCATCACGCCAATAAGCATAATAACTACGACATCTATACGCAAAGCATTTCACTTTTGTTTATCATGTGGTAAGTACATTGACTTCTGCAGAACTTAGCTTTCGGATGACGATAACTACGACACTTCCACAAAGATTATGTTACAAGACGCACAGTTTAGCGCTACAGTACACGTATTTGAGTGATCAATTTTATACTTAAAACATTTATTTTTAAAGATTTTTGAATTACAAAGAAAGTTTTCCGTGATACATTTCATTCCATTGCTGTAATCTGTAACACCTGAGGGTATAATTACATTAATCCTCAGGGGGGTACACGCTTACTTTGTGTACCATGTGTTTGGCAAGCACAAGGAGCCCTAGCTAATATGGTATTTGCTTATACAACTTTACACATCGGTACCATATTTCTCTAAAACACAGAATTACACAGCTATCTGATCATTTAACTGAGAGATAAACATTTTTTTACTACATCAGTGACACATGTTTACGCAATTACACAGTTGGATAACTTCACACTTATGAAATTGTATTTTGTCTGTACTTTGTGAACTGTTCATATTTTTTCGGAATCATTGTGATACTATGAGAGCTTTGAATGATGTATTTGGTATGAGATCATGATTTTTAAAGTACGTTTGAGGCAGCTGACACTTTTGACGTGAGCAGAGAATTTTTTTAGGCTTAGAAATTATTGGAGGAAGTTACGACGATTTTGAGATTTGACTGAAGTGTTATGATGTTATTATTACGACGACGATGTGTATTATGTTGTTGAGGAATGTTTATTATGCTACGTATTTCTCACGATGAAATATTGAAGAAGTGTCGACGAATATGTATATGTATAATGAGGTAAGGAATAATGAGTAGTGTTTAGGGACTCTGATTTATGAAAAGGATGTTGGAAACCAAGAAACGTACTTTAAGAGTTATGAAATGTGTGACTGTATCACAATGCTGACGAATATTTTTTTTGGACACTTATATTTATAGGATTTTGTTTCTACAGATTTGCAACGCTAATTCTTGACCTGTGAAATATTGTTAAATGAGACTGCAACGGTAGCAGAAACTGCTGTCGTAAATATTTCCGTACGAAAGTTAAGTGACCACCTGCACGTAATGCGTCGCGGGCACCCAGCTGTGTCAGACGCCTGGAGAAAAAGCCATTATTGCGAGCCCTTTTCAGCGGCACAGGTAGAAAAAAAAAGGGGACGTGGGACGTGTCAAACACCTGGAGAACAAGCCATTAGGGTGTGCCTTTCATCGCTAATGCGACACCCTCGTTACTTGAAAACATATGATTACTCGCACTTTGTGCTAATTACTGAAATGCTTATGAATTGATAGGAAATATTCGTACATCTGCACACCTGATTACGACAAGCGTCTTTCTACGAGAGTTGAGAGAATTTCTACTAACTTATGAAATGTCACATGACTACTGAATGATATTTTTATGCTTTGCTTTTCATAGTTGCTTATTTCATTTGACATCTGTTTTCCAGCTGTGTTGCAGCATTGCTTTTATAAAATAAAATGCATTTGCTAATGTGAACACTTTCTGTCAACAGATCTATTAAATAATTATTTTATGATCCACATTCTTTAAAAAAAGGAGCACTTGGAAAGGAAAGAACAATAAGAAGGAACTAGTAACTGCATTCATAATTTTCTTTTCAAGTAATTGGTAACTTTTTGGTAGAATAACTTCTTGTGGTGCACCACTTTAATTACTTAGACATTAAGATGTGATTATTCATTTCCCTTATCTGCATTGTTGTTTTTACTGTAATATTTTTTCTGCTTGAGCTATGTCATGTTTAGATATAAATTATTGCATTTGCTGTTGCTGTTTGCCAGGCATAGTGCTACTAAATTTCACATTACATTACTCTGCTAAGCCAATTTTACTACTCATTGATTTTTCATGTTGCTGCACATTGGCTCATATTAGTTGTAATTTTGCATTTTATCTGTAAATTAGATTTACTGCTGCTTGCTTTGCACTCTGCATTTTTTTGGTCATTACTGTTTGTGTTACATGTTTTGTGCTGCTGCATTGCCTCGTCCTTTAGTTTAGCATCTGAGCTCAGTAGATTTAAGTTAGCTTAAGAGGGGGTAGCCTCTAAGAGAATGAGTTGCGATGAATTGGAAGAAATGCATTGAGAAAACAGGTTTAGGTAGGATTTTCTTGGAAATAAATGATGAGGTAAGATAATGGAAAATAAAAATGAGGTAAGAGATGTGTGAACATATAAACACAGAAAGCATGCTTAGTTAGAATTTTTTTTTGGTGGAAACAAAGGATGAAATAAGAAGAAAGATATATGAAGTTTTGGGTTGGACTGCAGTACCAAATGTTACACTGAAAACGAACCCTGTCCTTTCCTATTGGTGTTATCCCACTATGTGTGTGTGTACCCTTGTGTATTTGTTTTCTTCCTGTCTCTGTGTAATTTCATAGAATTTTTTTCTTCTTTTAATTTTAAGCTACATTCACTATGATGAGGAATACTTTTATCCTCAAATACAATTGGCATTAATAATATGTTATTTACCTTATAAATATGCTTACACATTATTTATTCTGTTTAATGCTCATGTGTGAAGTTGATGTTTCAAAAATTATTGTGATCTTTTATGTATGTACTCATGTCATAATTCCACTGATGTATATGTTAGTTCGATTCTTTTGTAAAGCCTGTACTACAGATGTTATCTGTATTATTATGTTTTTAATGATGTATTTTGTACTTTTGTTATTGTATTTTTATGTTATCAAATTGTAATAGTTACCAGTTCTTCCAATTAAGTTACATTTCACTGCACACGTTTCTGTTGGTCATAGTATATGGACAATATGTGAGAAGTAGGGACTGATAGTGTTTGCATGTGTGTTAATGATTCAGCAAGGGACTGGATAACAGCATTGCTCGTTCTAAGGACAATTCCAAAAACTTTGTGAGTGCACAAGTGGTGGTTTATAGACTTGCTATATTCTCCGCAAGACTCTTCGATGGTGAATGTGCACCTGCACAATCACAACAGATGGCTGCTGGTCATCTCTACAAGGACTGCAGTGGGTCTGCACCTCTGGTGGCCCACCAATACCATTATCTCTGCAAGGACTACAGTGGGTCTGCATCTATGATGACCCACCAACGCCATTATTTCTACAAGGACTGCAGTGGGTCTGCACCTCTGGTGGCCCACCAATACCACAATCTCTACCAGGACTCCAGTGGGTCTGCTCTGTGATGACCTACCTACCAATATTCTTCCAAACTTCGAATGACTCTGCTGTGGGTTTGCTCTGTTGTGGCCCATTACCTGTCAGCATGTCGAGAGTCAGCACTGTCTTTCCATTGGAAGGACAACACTACTTCTTCAAGACTGCATGGAAATCCACTACTTCCGTGTGCATTTTCTTTTACTGCTCAGACTTTGAGACAAACACTGCTATTCTCCTGTTATGTACGATTAGGACTGTCTTTAGGGACTGTGAGAAAATTTGAGCTTTTGACCAACGTTGTATCAATAAGTGTGTGCATTTTATATCTTTGTTACTGTAATTGTGAAAAATTTTTTGTCAAATCTGTATTGGCCAGTGCCCAACACCATTTGTAAAAAAATTTTTGTGAGGAGCATGGGGGCTATGTAAGTAGGCTGTTTATGTTTTCTTATTGGCAACGTTACGTAGCGCTCAATATGAAAATCACTGGCTGTGCTGTGTGCAGTCTGTCGCTAGTTTGCATTGTTGTCTGCCATTGTAGTGTTGGGCAGCGGCAGCTGGAGGTGAACAGCGCGTAGCGTTGCGCAGTTGGAGGTGAGCCGCCAGCAGTGGTGGATGTGGGGAGAGAGATGGCGGAGTTTTGTAATTTTTCATGAACTGATATATTTACATATGATGATATCAAGGTAAATACATTGTTTGTTCTCTATTAATATCTTTCATTTGCTAACTATCCCTATCAGTAGTTAGTGCCTTCCATAGTTTGAATCTTTTATTTAGCTGGCAGTAGTGGCGCTCGCTGTATTGCAGTAGCTCGAGCAGCGAAGATTTTTGTGAGGTAAGTGATTTGTGAAAGGTATAGTTTAATGTTAGTCAGGGCCATTCTTTTGCAGGGATCTTTGATAGTCAGATTGCGTTGCGCTAAAAATATTTTGTGTCAGTTTAAGCACAGTCTTGTATAATTGTTGAAAGGGGACGTTTCAGTACCATTCTTACTCCTATAGTCGAGTGTCGTGACCTGGTTTCGGTTGCTGCTGTAACGTTCGTCCCTCGTGTCCTTGATTTCCTAGGCATTGATAAGGCATTTGGTCGTGTTAATCACGACCTCCTGCTTCGGATTCTGGAGGCAGTTGGTTTTACTGCTGACACACGGCGAGTGCTCTCAACTTTGTTTACAGGTATTTCAGCGTCGGTGGTTGTTAATGGCCAACTGACACCCCCCATAAATATCCGTCGGGGAGTGCCCCAAGGAAGCCCGCTTTCAATGACTTTGTGTTGTCTCTGGAGCCCCTACTTCGGAGCTTAGCATCCCAGTTGAAAGGTTGGACGCTTTCCGGAGGGACTATAGGTGTTGGTGCATACGTAGATGATGTGATGGTTCTACTCCGCAATTCTGCAGAGATACCTCGACGGAAGGCTGTAAGGGAAGATTATTGTCGGAGTTCAGGTGCACTACTTAATGAAGGTAAATGCAGGCTTCTTACTTTGCGAGGTTTTGATGACGCAGTTGTTGCATGTGCTACTGCGGTGGATCGGCATACGTCTCTCGTTATCATAATTGATCGTTGTCCACTCAAAGTGGCGACGCTCAACCTGTAGTCTGATACGGGAAAAATTCAGGGCGCGATACTAGAGCATGAAAGGCGTTCTCTTACTCTGCTCCAGAAAGTCCGAATACTGGATACATACGTTTTATGCAAAACTTATTGCGTGGCACAAGTTTATCCGCTTCCCTCGATGATGGCGAAGAAACTACAGCTACTGTCTGGTCGTTTCTTATGAAACAGACAATCTTTCGCCTACGGTATGAAATGGTTACAAAGCCTCGTTCTTTTGGGGGGGGGGGGGGTTGGGCCTGGCTGACATACGACGGAAGACGCACATGCTATATGTTCGACGCACTGTTTTGACGGTAACTCAAGAAACTCACACATTCACGTCTCGTTTGTAAACGTTAAACGAATAATTTAATAACAAGGGTTCTGTTCTCAAGCCTGTAATTGATGTAGACGACAGAGAATTGTACTGAATAACTGTTATTCAAGAAAGAATATCTCAGGTAAACGGGAAGTGGTCCAACGATATGCACTTGAAATACAGACAAAAATTACCCTCATCAAATGCAGTATTGTTTTTTTTTTGAGAGCGTTACGATAATGGTAGCCACATCCACGAACTAAACTGTAATCAAAGATAAGCAATACAAGAAATACTCACCAGCTCAAAACAGTTCAGAGTCCAAGATGATGATTTACAGATTATCACACACGATTCAAAGAATAGTAACTCATACTCTGTCTATCCTCAGTTACGTAAAACAAGTGGAAGAAGCAGCAGTCCTATGCTGGAGCACGTTCAGACCTCTCGACACATAAAGTCCGTTGAGAAGTTTAAGTATGGGAGGGGCCATACAGCGCCCAGAATCAAACACCTGCATCTTCGAATACCGCTCGTTACCACATCCACGTCGCTCTCCTTCCAGAACTCGCTCCCTTAAGCTCTTCACTCGAAATGTCCCGATCTCCACTGGACTCCCGTAGTGCTCCGCAACTGTCGCCTCTTCGATTGGCTGAAAGATGTACAAAAATACATCATTATTTGACTCAACTTCGCCACTTCCCGGACCAAAGTAATACACTGAAGCGCCAAAGAAACTGGTATAGGCACGTGTATTCAAATATAGAGATATGTAAACGGGTACAATACGGCGCTTCGGTCGGCAACACCGGTATAAGAAAACAAGTATCTGGCGGAGTTCTTAGATCGGTTACTGCCGCTACAACGGCAGGTTATCAAGATTTAAGTGAGTTAGGACGTGGTGTTATAGATGGCGCACGAGCGATGGGACACAGCATATCCGATGTAGCGATGAAGTGGGGCTTTTCCCGTACGACCATTTCACGAGTTTACCGTGATAATCAGGAATCCAGTAAAGCATCAAATCTCCGACATGGATGAGTCCGGAAAAAAGACTTTGCAAGAACGGGACTGAAAAGAATCGTTCAAGGCGATAGAATTGCAACGCTTCCGCAAATTGCTGCAGATTTCAATGCTGGGCCAGGAACAACTGTGAATGTGCGAACCATTGAACGAAACATCATCGATGCGAGCTTTCGGAGTCGAAAGCCCACTCGAGTACCCCTGATGACTGCACGACACAATGCTTTACGCCTCGCCTGGGCCCGTCAACACCGACTTGGTCAATTCCAGCAGCACAATGCGGCACCCCACACGTCCGGAATTGCTACAGAATGGCTCCAGGAGCACTCTTCTGAGTTTAAACACTTCCGCTGGCCACCAGATTGACGAGACACGAACATTACTGAGCATATGCTGGATGCCTTGCGACGTACTGTTCAGAAGAGATCTCAACCCGTCGTACTGTTAAGAATTTATGGACAGCCCTGTAAGATTCAGCCGGCCGGAGTGGCCGAGCGGTTCTAGGCGCTACAGTCTGGAACCGCGCGACCGCTACGGTCGCAGGTTCGAATCCTGCCTCGGGCATGAATGTGTGTGGTGTCCTTAGGTTAGTTAGGTTTAGGTAGTTCTAAGTTCTAGATGACTGATGACGTCAGAAGTTAAGTCTCATAGTCCTCAGAGCCATTTGAACCATTTTTTGCCAGATTCATGATTTCAGTTCCCTCCAGCACTACTTGAGACATTAGTCCAGTCAATGCCACGTCGTGCTGCGGTTCTTCTGCGTGTTACCAGTTTGGCTCTTCAGTGTATATTACAACAATATTCGATATAGAAATGTAATGAACATTCGGTCACACTCTGACCATTCACAATGCCCGGGATTATCCGAGCGGTCTAAGACGCTGCAGTCATGGACTGTGCGGCTGGTCCCGGCGGAGGTTCGAATCCTCTCTCGGGCATGGGTGTGTGTGTGTTTGTCCTTAGGATAATTTAGTTTAAGTACTGTGTAAGCTTAGGGACTGATGGCCTTAGCAGTTAAGTCCCATAAGATTTCACACACATTTGGACCATTCAATATAAACAAAGGTTTGTAGAGACATAAGTAATCCAGTGTTGTTGCGCAAGTACTTTCCCGATATATGACAACAGATTGTCGTTGGATATTTTTGAAACAATTATTTAGACCTCTTTGTGAGAAGAGTCTTTTGGCAGCATTTTACAAAGTTGGTGCCAGCTAACACATCCGTCTGATCACTTCCTACATTACCACTGTGTTGTATTTGTTATTGTAGCTCCGTTACGGAATACGAGGCAAGAATCGGTGACGTACCTCGGATTACCTGCAGGTGTGGGGAATTTCATCTGTGAGGGGACGCATGTTTTTTCCTCTGCGTTTCGCTCGCTTTTAAGCGGCGGCTGCACTGGCCGACACAGGGCAAGTCTGGGACCTTCCCGGAAGGAGGCGAGGGCAGTGAGTGAAAGCGGCAGAGGGCCCCGCGGTCGCACACGTAAGATATTTAAGTGATTAATCCTGCAAGCTCACAGGTTGATGCAAGTGCGAGATAAGCCATTGCGAATGTGAAGTGCTGATACATCAACGACCGGTGTAACCGCCAGAATGTTAAATGCAAGCGTGAAAACGTGCATTCGTTGTGTTGTACAGGTGCGGGACGCCAGTTTGTGGGCTGGAGTTGCATGCCTGCAGCACCTGCTCGGTCAGTACAGGGACGGCTGACGCTTTCTGTAGATGACGCCGCCATCGGATCCTGCAGGTGTAGGTCTGGTGTGTTGAGCACGCAGACGAGCTGGTCGCAGGTGCTCGTCTGCCGCCTCCCAAGCAGCACCCAGCCGTCAGCAGTGCAGGGGCAGAACCAGCCGTCATAGGGAAACGGAACAGTCCTCCATCTTGCTCTCGCTCCAGGCCTCTGAAGTCGCAAATGGCGGTGGTTTGTGGAACGTTCCCTACAGGGCGTCTGGCTCGGAGCTGTCCTCGAAGTAGCCGACGTCTGACGGTTAGGCTGGCCGCAAGGTGAGACGCAGGCCCGTGAGGTGACGCAGGGTGACTCACGGTGAGTTTTTGCAAACCACACAAGTGAATGGTGCTGCCTCCGCAAGTTAGAGCGCAGCGTGACGTGACGCAGTTGCTGCGCTCGGTGACCCTGCGGACCGCAGTCTCCTGTACGCAGTTTACTGCGAGGCTCACGGTGCTTCTGGCTGTTGGTAGTTCGAAATGGAGGAAAAGCTAACTGAAGCCGTACGTGTTCGCAAAGTTCTGTATGATACAAGCCATGAAGATTACTTGAAAACGAAGCTGAAAGAAAGCTGAGAAGTGGGAGGAAGTGGCCAAGGAAACGGACACACGAAATGGCAAGTTGCATTGTAATTCGTTGTTAACATTCGACATTGACATTGTTAAAACTCTGTAGCAATTTTTCGTGATGTGCTCTGTCCTGGTTAAATGTTTATCCAAAAAAAAAAAAAAAAAAAATGCCTAGGTTCCTCACAATATCATTCCTTACTAGCGTGTAGCCCTCCATATCTACCAGTGAAAACGGAATAGATGGATTTAACCACGTTTTTGATATCAATATAGAACGAAACTATCGTCCGAGTACATTTCTATATATACAAATTTTATAATGGGGAAACATAGTTACGAAAAATCGTCAAAAATTACATGCATATAGGATATATAAAATATATTAAAGAAATAGGTACCTAAAAACCATCCTGTATTAGAATGCAACGTTGTGTCAAAATTTCAGAGCAATCGCTCAAGAGCTTTCGGAGGTTAGTACTTATACACAAACGAACAGAACAGTTTTATATATAGAGATACATGTTCATCATAATAGCTTACCTTAAAAACCCATCTAGTTTCTCCTTGGTTCCAATGGGCCTTGTAGCGTTGCATCCATGTCTGTCAATTTCAGTCTTGATGAGACCATGCACTTATTGGAATTGATCACGTTTTAATCTAAAATAGTTCGTGAATTTTTCATCATCAAGTTCCTTAGTTAAAGTGAATTCCCCATGACCTAGTCTTCTTTTCATGTACGCACTTTTTTCTGCGTTTTGTTTCATCAATACGGTGTAACACACCGTTTCTAACTCAAACTCAGAATCGGAATCCGATTCTGAACTTGTATCTATTAACACAGCAGAAGTAGTCGCCATCTCTGCCAGAGCCAAAGTTCCTCAGCAAACTGCGTATTGAAACTGCGATCCAGCTTGCGATGACTGTCGCCTTGACTGACGCTGCCGTGAGGAATTCGGCGTGAGCCCCCCTGCGCCACCTCACGGGCCTGCGCCTCTCCTCAGCGCCAGCTGCTGCTCAGATTATTGCCGCAGCTGCAGTGCGAGTCAGCACAGCCGCACGCCGAACGGCGAGTCTAATACGGCCGCCCGGAGCGCCGTCTTCCTCCAACCGCGCATTCCCGTGGCCGCCGCTGCCAGCAGTCAGCCACGCACAGCGGCTGCATCCCCGCCACGCTTTTCTGCAGCATCGCAGCTTCTCGCCGTCCTCTTACGAGACCTCGTACAAACTCACTGACGTGTCGATAATGGCGCCTTTATCGCCTCAAAAGCATTCTTCCCTGACGTCGACCCACCACCTCTTGTATGGACGACACTAAACAAAACCTGAGTCACATCCTCATAGTGGGCTACTACCGCCCCTCTTATGCGATTGGCGTGGAATTTGAACAGACGTCATCTTTCAAATGTATAAACACTCGCACTAACTTTCCTTTCTGTCCCACAACTCCTTCTCGGCGTTGGGACTTTTTCCTTCTGTGTACAATAATTTCGCAGTAAGAAAGCAGTTTGCAGCACACATGCGTGACTCGCCGTCGCCAAGATCGCGCTCTGAACTCCACACTTGTTCTGCAGGAGAAGACCTTCCAGCACTTTTATTACGACGTACAGTTTCATTCGTCCCAGTACAAGTTCCAATCGACGCATTACTCGACATTGCTTTATTAAGAAAAATGTTTAATTCCACGCCGTCTGTTATTTCTGAAAATTATAAATAGTTGTCACGATACACCTCGCGTAACGTTCTATTACAATTAAAATCAATTGGACTGTAGAGAAACAAAACTTGTCGTAATCCATGTCTCCAATATCCCACGCATCCACACCAATCAGGCGAATCACGAGTGAGTGTGCCAAAGTTAAATACGAGTATATCGAGAAAGAATACCAGCGCCGTGACCCTTTCGTGGAGAACGAGACTGAATCAGTAGTGATAGGTACTGATTTGAAAAGTAGTGATGAAGACAATTATCAGGAATCAAAGAACACCACAGCTAGGGAAGTGGATGGCAGCTCGACGGAAACCTGCACGGCAACAGAAAAAGCTGATACGGTTGATGAACTTCCGACTTTGACTTGAGCAGCTACACAGTAACGAATTACTGTAATACGTACGTACCCCTCATTTAATTTTATTTCTTAGATTGCTATAATTTACTTTGGCTTCACGTTACAACAAGAGGCTGAGTATTACACATTGAGGAAATGTGCGGTGCCAGTGTGTCTGCCGTGTGGAGTGGTGTGTGCCCGCTCGCTCCCTGGCATGCCCACACATTTCAGTAGACAGACGGACACCAGCGCACTCGCCGTGTGTTGTGCCGCAGGCAGCTCACTGTAGCGCACACGCCTGTAACACTGTCAGTGGCGCTTAGCGAGCCTTTCGTTCAGCACATATTTGAATCACCCTATCAAAGTCTAGCGGCCTTGCCAAAGTATGTTCAGTTGGCGCGGTCCCCAGATCTGAGAGACGTTGCTGGTGTGTGGTGGGTCTGACACAGTCTTTAACACGAGCCACAGTGCTCACAGACCTTAATGCTTCAGCTGCAGCCATGGAAGTGGGTACGAGATGCGCACAGCTACACATACATTCGGAAATGAACTTGGAATTTTAAGCTCGTGCAACTTATTCGAGAGGTCTAATTGTTTCAAAGGAAGTATAAGCAGTTGGCACTCTGATAGTTTTCAAATATTTAACTTCTTCCTCTACATCTGTCCTGACATTGTTATGGTATTCATTGATAAATAACTTGCATGCCTCGGTGAACTGATCGTCACTCACCTTTGTGTATTTCTATAAAAACCCAAATGCTTCATCTGTAATCTTCACTGTTTCACATTGGATTTTCAAGTTATACACTAGACTGTCAATTACGACATGAAAACGTTTTATTCTGAATAAATCTTCTGAATTTACATCTGTCACTTCGTACCTGGCTTCATCACGAGGTGAGTTTCTGTTCTTAGTGCGTACCTCCGAAAATTTAGGACCGGTATTAATTGCGCTGGCAACAACTTTAGATTAGGGGAGAATGGTGTCCCAATTAAAAGTTACGTAATAAGCACTCAAGGCGTCGTGTCTCAATGGCCGTGGTAGTATTTCGAGCTCGTAGTAATTTGAGTCTGTAGTCAACTTGTGCCATCAACTTTACCCAACTCGATGTCACGATTAATCACTTGAAAGATCTTCCGTAACCTAAAGAACCCTCTGCCACAGAGTGTGTTTCAGCTGACAGATTCAACTCGACTTTCCGGGGTTTCAGCAGCAACGGCAGCCTCACCCACGTCAGCTGCAGCCGGCGCCACAGCTTCAAGCCGAGCACGCCAGACGTGGAGTACGGACAAGTCCCAGCACTCTGTTCCAGAGTGTCCCATCGTCGTGGACAGCAACTGAACAGCTCGTATAGAAGCTGAACCACTCCGAGAAACGTATCTGCTTCGTGACAGCTCTCACTTGCAATAGCAACTCCTGTTTTCTGGTTACAATCTACGAATTCCAAAGCCATTCATTTATTTCTTGTATATACTCGTAAATTTCCTTACTGAAGCAAATATAACGCAGGATGAATGTCGCCTGTTCCCCATCATTTGAATCAGGAGCTGCATCGACAATAATTGAGTAATACTTCACATTTCCCCTCTGTTTCAAGATGACAGTCCTGAGTCCTGACGCAATGGGCACAACTAGAAATCATTTGACAGATAACGCACTTGTAGCGCTTTCCAGCTCTTGTGCGTCTCTGACCTGGTAATGTATTTGCGATAAATGAATCGTAGTGACTCAAGAACACTAATATTCCGAGGAAATTTCCGTTAATGTGGACCTCCAATTTTATGAGATCAGTCTCTGAAAGCCAAACTTCTTTGACCAAGAAATAATTTCACATCAAGTAACGCAAAACTTCCCATGTAAGATGGCTCTTCTGCAAACGAACAAAAGAAGAACATTACCTCTTTACTTCCTACCATTAGCTTGGTCACTGTACCTCTTTTATTTCATTTCATTTCTTCACTTTTAGGGTCCTTCCAGGACGACAGATATACAGTAAAAATCGCTCAAAACGGAATCACGTTGGACTAAAATACTTTTCCAAATTGGGCAAGTTTCCGGATTACACAAAACTCACTAGGCTACATAAAATTTGTCACGTATCATGCACAAAGGTATAAATTTATGAACGTATTTACGCAGTATGTGCACTCCTGCACAATAGATGTTTGTTTACTGTATATTGTACAATAGAACAGTAGACTATTACACTAATTGATAAATTATACGGCATTTTTGTATTTTTACTCCGACTTTAAATTCTTGTATTTTTGTATCTAATACACAGTATTCCTTTGTTTATCTCCTTTACAATTCACTTATTTGTCACATATCAAGAAGGGAAATTGTACGAATTTCCTTTTCAAAATCGTTTACGCAATGTTTTGCACTGTACTGTAGTTCCAACAGCGTGGGAGTATTTGTGTGTACTGTAACTTGCATAACATTCTTCGGGAAATTAATTTTTCTAGGGACATAATTTTGCTCCTTTTCTCCGTTCTGATCAACTTCTGTGTTGCGGATTCCTGTTAAATTTCTTGCTGACCTAAAAGTGGAGTGAGTTGACAGAAAGTCATAACTTCGAATGTTGTCATCTGCACCACAAGAAACGTTTCACATTTTAATAAATTAACCAATTACTGCTACATTTCCTTGACTTTCAATGGCCATAAATGCGTCTTGTTCTTGATCTCCAAACCCCGCTTTCCTGAAGCACTTGGTAACAGTTTTTCACTTCATTTCGCTGACTGCCAAGCCAATCCAATTTACTCCATCCAGGACAGATACTGGCGGTGCCAGAGCAAATGCACTTTCTGCTTCTTCAGCACAAAGGAAACGAGATTGCATCTACAATCGCACGTAATGGGACTGGTATATGTAAATAGCCCCCCCTGGTCCATTGTTTGTGGCGAAAACCGAGCCAGTTTCACGTTTCATAACTTACTTGACTTTCGGGTGGCAGGTTGCATTGTCTGGGAAAAGGAAAACTTGGCAATTTCTTGTTTTCACTATGGCGTTGAAGATCCCAGCCATTCCTCCATAAGACCGCACATTATCCATGCCTTTATATTGCTTTGCCCTGTGACTAGAAGGCTACTGGGGCCTATAGTTTCGAAACAACGTGGTTTTGCTTCCTTTCCAGTCACAGCTGGCGTCTCCTTTTCACGTAATATATTTCCACACAGTAGTACAGTGAGTCTTTCCTGGGACATTTTTCCACCGGTGCACTTTTCACCTCAAATTGCTGGAGATTCTGAAGACAGTGCGCGACGAAACAGACCCGTTTTATCGGCTCTGAACACGTCTTTCGGATCATAATCCGCAGTTAGGTCGCACAATATTGTCTTCCGTTCTGTTGCTACACTTTGCTGCACATCCTTAGCTTCCCCACACACTTCATTCCACACGATGTTGTGCCTAGCTCTGGAACTGTACAGCCTTCCCGTGTATGCATAAACCCGGTGTTTCCAAGCTCTTTGGCTCACCATGCAACGTGGGTCCAGAAAAAGGTAAGTTAATTTCCCACGCACTTACGAACCATTCCGACATTATTCCGTTAATTTCTTCATCTCCCGTCTTCTTCGCCTTTCTTTTCATTTGCCCCATCCCAATCATCCATTCATCCAGTATCTTCTTGTTTCTTAAAGCATCGTAAATTTGTATTTTACCGCATTTGAAACGCAGCATTATTTCGTGTACTGAGAGTTGGTCTTTCTCACTCGCCTCGATTATCTTAATGTTTTCATTAAGTGTGTTTGCGACTTGTACTTTTCCTTCGAATCATTTTATCACTTAATTCGCTACTAGTCAAATGAAACGGACAGACAATAATGCTGTTAGTGCGTCATGGGAACAACACTCGTCTCCTTCACTGCACCGATTGCAGCAGCGTCCACAGTTGCGCCACAGTGTTCCAGCGTGCGCCCCCCCCCCCCCCCCCCCCACTCCTCATCCCTATGCGTCAATAATAATGGAAAACCAGAGACCCCGCCAAACCGAGCGCTCACGAACGAACCATTTCCTTTGATGCACCGGCACTACTCGCTAACCTGTTCGTTGTTGCACAGAGCGGTGCAGTCTGATGTCCACGCCCGCAGCACATCTGCTCTTTTCTCGTTTTGCGCCGCCGAGCAGACAGTCAGGCATGTATTGTCTTTGTGTCAAAATTAACTTTCGGCATTACACAGTAAATTCTTAATAAAGTCGTAGAATTTGCGATCCGTTTTAGACACGTTCCGCTGTATATATTTTAAAAAAAAGTTAGCTTGTAAATGTGTATTGAATGTGTCGGGACTGAAATACTTCTACGGTTTGGGCAGATTTCTGACTTACACACGTTCTGAATTGATCGAATTTTACTATATTTTATTTTGTGTCCACTCTCGAATGAAAATATTTTCTGCATATTTCGTGTAAAATCACCTTGTGATGCAATCAGATTACCTTAGATTTTAATGTTGCTGGCAATCGTAACAGATCATAGCGACATTCTACAGCTGTTGCTGTGTACATTTGTTACGCACATGCTTTGGCAGTCTTTCCGACAGCATTTAAAGGAAGCACACTTCAGATTCCATCACAAGTAACGTGGCTTCAATGTATAGCGTCTAAAGAAAAAGTCGTGCATTCAAGATTAAGCAAGAAATAGAATTGCGTGCAATTCGCCTGTAAGAATGGTAAAAGTGACAAGAAAGAGCTAGATGGGGCACGCTGGTGCAAGATGAAGAAATTATTTTACAAAAGCAACCTCATATTTGCCAGCTTTGTATTCTAGGGCAGTCGAAGCGTTGAGAGACGTGAGGCCTCCCATGAGGGCTGATGCCCGGGGATTTTGCCCACACCCTCCCCCCCCCTCCCCCCCCCTCCCCCCCCCTTCTATCTCTTCCGGCCTTCCCTTCACCTCTTCTGCGGTAGTGCTTCTCTCCATAGTTTTGAAAGTTTGCTAGTTTCATAATTAAAAATTGCTTTCCCCGTAATAATGGACCCATCTTAAAACCGTTTTACTTGCAACACAGGTAATCTACTGAAGTTATATTTCCCGAAACTTTTACACAGCAAATCGTGGCCAAATCTGTACACTTTGAGGAGATCTCTAATTTTGCCCGTCAGTTACGCTGCACATTTTCGTATGGCGTACGTATAACTACTGAGACTATCAGATACGCAATTCATCCTTAAAAACACCTAAAGGCCCGCTACACAATCAAATAGTGGCACATAAAAACGCCCTCACTCTCTTCAAAAGTATGTTGACACTTCGAATGGTACCACATTAAACACAAACTACACTGTATCCATAGTGCCCTGATTTTTTCCTCACGTCTTCTAAATAACTGTGGCCACAGGATCCACATTTATTGGTATCTTTTGTCCTCTTCTTTCTCACTCCAGAGGTGCTGGCTTGTAGATTTAATGTATCTTCCTTTCGTGGCCTACCTATAAATCAGTAAATTTCATTAAAATAAATAAACAACAACTCAAAGGAACAACTGTCAACTCTGTTAATGAAGTACGCAGGATAATATTTTAGAAAATGCATAGGCCTACCTCTGGTTCCTTTTGGAAGCTGCTTCTTGAATTGGAGTCAGACATTTTACCTTGCTATCTGTCTTTCTCCTCCGCTTGCATTTGTTCCCATCATCTGTTAAGACAAGCAGAGCACGAAGGTCATTCACCTCTGAATGACTTTCTGGATCATCTAATGCTGGCTCCAGATTGTCTTCTGCAGGTTTGTCTGTCGGCTTTGATGTTGCTATTGCCACATCAGTCACAGTGGCAGGATTAAATGGATACATCCCAGTCTTCCTAGAAGCTGATATGATGATCTCAGGACTGAAAGCACTGTAGTAAGCGGGTTTCAACAACTTGTGAGAATCAGATCTGTTGGGTCTGAGACCTGGATTCTTGACCATGTAGCTATTTAAAGATTTTCCCCGTGATCTTTTAAGTTGCCTATATACCCCTACATCCAATGGTTGCAGAATGTGAGAAGAAAATGTCAGAAGAATGATCTGGTTCTTCTTGGTCAGGTCAATGACCTTTTATTTTATTTTTTGTATTTATTTTTTATTGTTCCATGGGACCAAATTAAAGAGAAGTCTCCATGGTCATGGAACGAGTCAATACATGAAATTATAACACGATAGTAGAAACAGATAAAATGAAATATAAGAAACATATTCAGGCGACAAGTCATAAGTTTAAATAAAGAAACTCAACAATGGAACACTGGAATTTGCTTAATTTTCCAGCTCTTCCAGGAGCTCCTCGACAGAATAGAAGGAGTGAGCCATGAGGAAACTCTTGAGTTTAGACTTAAAAGTGTTTGGGCTACTGCTGAAATATGGGATCCATGGGAATACATTACTAAAATTATAGGTCTTGCAGGAGGTATACATCGTATGAAATTATTGGTCCATTCCAGAAAAAGTTCTCCATTTATCCTCCCTTTTGGTGATGAATGGTGCCAGGAATTACGTCTTTCAGAAGATTTTCTGACATTCGAACACCCTTAAATATTACCATAGGTGATATCCAGTGACCGCTAGCAATGACACAGGCAAGAACTGTGTGATTTTCACCTCGATCAGCTAAAGTTCTGCTGTTTACATACTTTTTTCCCATTGCTGTAACGATCTTGGATGCTTACACCACATATGAGAGCCCTGTCTTATCACAATTCCTTACTAGATCTGGGCGACTTTGAACTCCTAGATCTGTGACTAATGCTTCTAATTCTTGATAAAAGTCAGTAATTATTGACTTATTTCCCACTGAAGACCTATAAGCAGCTATATTTTCAGGCACTCTTAAGGGAAGCCCATAACGTGTTTTAAAATCTTTCCACCACCAGTCCCCTGCAGCTTGTTCTTCTTCACTGAAGGGATGTTTCCTACCAGTTGCTGTAGCTAGCTTATAACCCAGTTTTCGAATCTGAATTACAGTCATTTCCTGCATGGAAAGTATGTAATTGCATATTCTTTGTTCCATTTGTACAGGTAAAGCAGAGGTTTCCCTAATTTAGGTACGCCTACAGATTCACCTTCAGTCCTGCTAAGAAAGTCTTTTGGGGTAGGCCACAGCACTTGACATTGCTTTGATGCCTTGGAAATTGAGTACTTCTCCTCTTTTACCAACCTTGCTGCTGTAATAATATTTTGGTTCGCATAATTGCGATACTTTGGAGACATCTAACATGCAGAAGAAAAAATAAGGTTAAGTTCGTGATAGCTTGGTTAATTCGTGATATGTAAATTTAATATATTATCTGGTTTAAAATGAAGTGCTGTATCTATACCATGGGCATGCTGCTACAAATAATTAAATATCCGCTTTTAAAAACGTTTATTAGCCAGTATTTGCGAAGACTGTCTAGGGTGGCGCAAGATGGCAGTTAAAATGCTAAGATGTTTACTATAGTTAAGTTCTGTTATCTTGGCAGTTTGCGCTTGACGCGGGAGATTGCTGCGTTGCCAGTTGCACGCGCCAATAGAAGCAGCGCCATAGTATAGTATAGTTCGCAAACTTACGTTTAGGGGGGAGCGCGCAGTTTATGAAGTAAAGCCACCACGGCCGCATTTCGCTGCTACAGAGACGTGCTCCCCTCACTCCGCGCTGTGCGCGATTTTGTCATCACTGCACTGCTCGTCTGTGCAGACACATGGTGTTCCCACTGCTTTGACACACTTATCATTAGATTTCACAAAAACTATTTGGCCCAAAAATTTGATTTTTACACATCTTGACTGATTACCTTACCCCCCATAAATGATTCAATTTTGTTTCGATGTTTAACGCAGTTATTGTGCAGCATTAAATGTAGTAAACCATTGCACGAAATTTTGAACAGTTTGCAGAGGTAAAAGTCTAAAGCGTATACTTTCCATATGGTTGATTTTAGTTGCCACTAGATATTTCAAAAAATGACATTCAAACGAATAAAATTCATGAAGTAAGACACTTCGATATTGTTTTTAAATAATGAAAATATTAAGCATCGAATAAGGTTTGAATTCAGAACCTTTTGCTTTCAATCCAGACACCTTAACCGTCACACTACCACAGCTTGTCGTTCAATTGGCTTCCTGGAGGACTTTAAAGAATCACGCAAAATACCGACAAACACTGTTGGTATGACTATGAATTACTCACGTTTCGTCGAAGTACAATAGGAAATAAACAATTACCGCTGTTCTTTATTGCGAATGAATGTTCTTGCTATCTCCTGAATTAGGAGGCTTATTGCTTGTTTAGTTTAATTAATAAATATAAATTGAAGCAATTGGTATAAAGAATGCTTTTCCCAAACTTTCTTTTATAGAAAGTCTGCTATCAAGACCTAGCTTTTGTTCAATTACTTTATTTGTGACAGAACGTTTGTAAAACTGAAGACACTCGTCCGTGCTCTGCACTGCAGTCGAGCTCTGGCAACGTCGTTCTCTGTTCATTGGCTGACTGTGTTTTCTGACGTCAGATGTGCAGAACGAACCTAAACTCGGCCGTCATCGTAAATGACGCGCACTTTAGCGCAGCTAAGGTTATTACGTCTAAACTAACGAACGCAAAAAGACAAACCTTAATCAGAAAAATTTATTTATATCACATAAACAACTGTGCAAAATCAAAAAATGTTACTTTGTTAGTATGAGGAGTAATCAGCACTTAGAAAGCACGTGGGATTCTGCAGCGCGAAAGCGAAAGCCGGTTACCCCCGACGGGAGAAAACAACTGACTGTGCTGCCGAGGCCGCAGGTAGGGGCCGTGTGCTGCTGCGTGTGAGCCAGAGGCTGCAATTCTGGCGTGGTTGGTAAATCCGTGAAGAGGAATCCACAAAGTGTCACGAAATATGCAATGCCACCAGCTTACCAAGGTTTACCCTATATACGATGCGCCACCCTTTTGACTCGAATAAATTATTTTTGGAGGTTATGATCTACGCCTAGTATTTCCAATAAAGATTTTGCTAGATGAGGTTTCGAATAAACCTGCGATTGCAGTCCATATATTCCGGATTATATCCCGATATATTTTCATCCTCAGGATACCAGAAACGCACTCTTATCAGTTTCTGACGCTCCATATTTAGTGCGTGAGAACATCGGTCGGTTTGACCGAAGAAAACCAACTCATCCGAACTTCACCGATTGTCGTCCGAAGTCTGTACGTTCGGGAGAGAAGAGGTGCCGTAGTTTGACGGCGCACGCAGCGGCGGACTGATTTGAAAAGATCGGCCGGCCGCCTCCGGCCGACGTCGGTCGTCGGCGGAATCCACCGACACCGGAGCCACGGCGGGCGCCGCCTTACAAGGGACGCGGGTGCGTGCGGTGCGTAGCGGGGCCCGCCGCCGCACGGCCAGCGCGGCGGTGTCTCGCATTGCCGATGGCACCAGCGTCGCTCTGGAAACATGTTTTCGAGGAGACGTAAAATACTGTCGAACTTACAGCGTGCTGGAGCAGCTCGGGTCAGCAACTTCCGTTACTCAGTAGAACCAGAAAAACCAGTCCGAGTTGCAAATTTTTACCCTACTTAATTGATCATATTAGTTCACATAATTTGCTGTCAAGCGATCAGCTTCATTTTAGAAGTGCTTTAACAACTAAAAATGCTGTATTCTTTTTTCTCTGTGACTCACTTAACGCAATAAACAAAAATTCGCGAACACCAGGGATGTTCTTTGATTTAACTAAGGTGATTGATTGTGTTGGTCACAAAATGTTATTACAGAAGTTGGGCCATTATGGAATAAGATGAGTAACACACAACTGGTTCTACTCATATCTTAAGAACATACAGCGAAAGATGATGTGTCCACAGTAATAAGAACGGGCATAACATGGACTCTGACTGGGAGACGGTTGTGTAAAGCGGGGGCGGAGGCGGGTGGGGGTGGGGGGGGGGGGGTTAAAAGGTCGGTGCTGGGACCGTTCCTGTTTCTTACATATGTGAATGATATATCTTTATATCACAGGTGATTATGAGATATTTCTGTTTACTGATGACACTAACTTCATAGAGAAGGATGTCGAGTGCAACATAGGCAACGTATCAAATGGTGCAGTTCAAGAATTAGGTTCAGAGCTTGTAGAAACAAAACTGATGCTAAATCACAATAGGACTCAAATTTTACACTTTCTATCACACAGTTCAATCAAAACTGTCGTTCTGATTTCGCAGCGTGGGCAAATAATAAGTGAATCTGAACACTCCAAATTCCTAAGAACTAAGCGGTCATGGAAAGCCCGTGTTCAAAAACATGATGCTGCTTTATGTACTATTAGTACAGTATCTGCAATAAGTGGTAGTCGAACGTGGAAATTAGTCTACTTTGTTCATTTATTTATGGCATGTAATATTACTTTCTCTGGGGTAACTCTTCCCGTTCTCAAATGGTATTTTTGGCTCAGAAATGGGAAGCTCGAGCAAAATGTGGTACACGATCGCGAACCTCTTGTAGACCCCGGGGATTCTGACACTGGCTTCTCAGCAGGCATTTTCTTCAGTTCCGTTCGCTGTTAACAATATGAACCTACTCCCGAGAAGCAGCAGCTTTCCGCTCGGTTAATACCAGGCAGGAATCCAGTCTGCACTTGGCCCGCACCTCATTTACTACTGTACAGAAAGGCATGCAGTACTCCGGAGCATCAATTTTCAGTAAGCTGCCACGAAGGAAACAGCTCACTCCTTCTAATGTGTCAGGGAGTTCCTGGATAAAAGAAAGAAAATTCGTGTGTTATATTGTTGATTATGCTAGTTTTTGCTCATCATCGTGTAGATGTTATCTGTTGTCAACGTTTCTGATGTTAATTTCATGTACTGTCTCGTTCCATGACCACGGACATTTTCTCGTAAATTTGGTCCTAATGAACAGGACGTGTAAAATAAAACAAATAAATAAACTACTTGCCAGAATGAAATTTTCACTCTGAGCAGAGCGAGCGTTGATGTGAAATTCCTGGCAGATTAAAACTGTGCGCCAGGCCGAGAATCGAACTCGGCACCTTTGCCATTTGCGGGCGAGTGGTCTACCAGCTGAGCTACCCAAGTAGGACTCACGCCCCGCCCTCACAGCCGTACTTCCGCCAGTACCTCGGCTCCTACCTTCCAAACTTCACAGAGGCTCTCCTGCGAAACGTGCAAGACCGGCGCTCCTGGAAGAAAGAAACTTGCGGAGGCGTTGCTTGGCTTCAGCCTGGAGCTATGCCGTGTCTCCGCAGTATCCTTTCTTTCGGGACTGCCGGTCTTGCATGTTTCGAAGGAGAGCCTCTGTGATGTTCGGAAAGGGTTAGACGGGGCAGGAAGTAAGGCTGTTTTCGGCGAAATTGCCCCGGACACCACAGCCCATATACGCCTCCTGTAATTATATGGCGATAATTGTCCTCATACCCTCTTAGAGTAAACAACAGGAACCGCGACGTGACGCAGTTTTCAATAATACAGGAATCTCTTCGACGACCCGTGACGTGTCTTAGCAACAGTCTGAGACGAGTCGAATGGCGAGCATCACGAATGGTTCTGTCCGCGTTCAGCAAATCCTTAGAAAACCGTGAAATGCTGTAGCGGCACGGGCAACGCCAATAGCCGTCTCTGGTAAGTCTTGAACCAGCATCTGTTTTCCGCCAATCCTTGGCAGCCAAAACAAAGGCGTTAAATCGCAGCACGATTCCGCGGACGGATAACATTACTTCTCACATCACGTATGTTGGGTGAATACGGTCTTCGACACAGCAGTTATATTCGAGGTAATTTAGTTTTGCAAAACAGGCGTCCGGACTGTTTATTACGGTTCGTCTAAGGCAGTTTGTGTTGGAGAACCGTTAACTTCATAAATCTTGTAATTAGAGTAAGCTCGGAATTACTACAAATTATACATGGTGCTACGAAAATGCCCATCCGAAGTGCTTGCTGTATTCGCTCGCGTAGACAACGTGACATGTTCAGTACATCACCGTGCTGCCGTGAAACACACATTTTCCAGGGCAATATCGTAAGAAATAACGTATTTTAAACACTTCCTAACTTATTTTAAATGAATTTCAGGCATTAAATTCTATGTTGAAACAAATCTAGTGTCCGTTTCTACCTGTCAGCTTTGACCAATGACATCCCGAGTGAAGGACGCCATGAGTTTACGATGTTCAAGTGGCTTGTTATTAAATTTTATCTGTGGTTGTCTTAGTGTCTGACGTAAACTACGCTGTTTATTACAAACATATCTCGATTTACAAGGTTGTGGTTAGTCAAGAACCTAAGTGCACAGCTTAAGTTGCTGCGTGTCAACCAAGTAGCAATCGTATTTATAATCGTATTCTCGTAAATATATATATGGCTATTTTTTCCTAATACGGCATGATTTCCGAAGGCGGGGTTGGACAGGAACTTAAAGAGTGTAGCTGAAATTGCTGCGTGTGAGGCGACCCTCAGTTGCATCTATAATCTTGCTTCTCACAAATATTTGGCCGTTTTCTTCCGAATGTGCCACGATTGCCGAGGGTGAGGTGTGGCAGCAACCAAAGACGACAGCTACACAGGTCAATTCTAGTTCTCCATCCCTCGGTTCGTTATTTTTGATGGATTTTCAAAAGTGTTATTTCTTCTAGGATTATTTACTTATTTATTGTCTGATATACGCTAGGTTAAGTGTAGTTGTCGATTCCAACGTTAGTAATGTTTTTCGTGCTTCCAAGAGCATAGCAAGCGATACGAAAAAGTTAAACCTTTGACGAAATAATTAACAGCCAATAAAAATCATGAATAATAATAGAACGTGGAATCAACAAATGGAGTGATACCATACATGGCAATACTCAAAGAATGGACAGTACACAGCTACACCAACAATAGTAGTACCGAAAGCAACACCAAAACAGATGTTGTTGTGGTTTACAGTCTAGAGACTGGTATCATATAACAAACCATTGCACACTCCTGCTATGCACTCTTTTAGAATTTTCAAGTTGGTGTCGCTCTAATTATTGACTCTACGTTCCTTTATTACGTCATTTTCAGGAGGCGTGAGTCCCTAGTTCTTTTAGGACTTACCTGTACTCCGTCAATTCTCTCTGGCAAGGATCCCACACCGGGCAACACTATTCTAAAAGACGGCGGACAAGCGTACTGTAGGCAGTCTCTTTAGTAGATCTGTTACATTTTGTGTCCTGCCAATAAAACGCAGTCTTTGGTTAGCCTTCCCCATAACATTTTGTGTGTATTCCTTCCAATTTAAGTTGTTTGTGATTGTAAGTCCTAGGTATTTTGTTGAATTTACGGCCCTTGGATTCGACTGATCTATCGTGTAACCGAAGTTTAACGGTTTTCCTTTAGCACTCATGTGGATGACGTCACACTTTTCGTTATTCAGGGTGAATTGCCAATTTTCGCACCATACAGTCATACACCATGACCACTTCGCACGGCGCCGATAATGTTTCAGGGTGGCCTATATTGCACTTCTTGTTCTTCAACCGTTCGCTGTATCTATTTTGCATTTTTTTTTCCACAGTCCAGTACAGCGTCTTCCTGTTTCCGCGCTTGGTCTGTGTTCAGTTTTTGACGGGCTATCCTATCCACTGGGCCATCTCACCACTAACTATGACGCGGGTGCGATGGGCACTTAACGTTGTAAATAGCGACTTTGACTTAGGTATGACGTCATTGGTGGAAGCCGACAGTTGGAAACGGAAGCGAGAATTTATCCTCTATTTTCGACAGAACGCTTATTTGCCATTTCAATCATAGCTGTCTAGTTCATGGAACGAAATGCCTTTCGAAAATGTTTTTCTGTTCAAGGGGACCACACCCTGCCTATGTAACCCATGTTAATTTAGGCAAGTATTTGACCCATTTCTGAAATAAATTATTTGATGCAAGACGTTAATATTTTTACTGTATGTTACATGATGCTAATAGAGTCAACTGTATCAAAATCACTGTTTCCATTGTATTGTCTTCAAGACATACTTTTTAAATTTATTAACAAAAAATATTAAGTGTTTTCAGTAGAAAATATCTTTTTGTTAACTTTCAAATGGGGAAATATTAATGAATGTAGTTCCAGGGGTGGCTTTTTATGTTATGCAGAGTCTCTGAAAATTTCATTCATTTATCTATGACAGTTTCAGATACAAGGGGCATATGTACTGAAAATTTTAGTTTGCGGAAAATTGACTTTAAAGAAAAAACTTTTGAAATTTGTTATTTACAGTTAATTTAAACTGTCCTGCTGCATATGATGGCCCTTCTTTGGCCTCTAGCAGGTCTTCCAGCTTCTTTTTCACCTTGCTGGATGTCTGTCTAGCTTTCTTGGCCATATTAGATGCAGACCTGTCTGCATCGGGTATCCTCATTTTATCGCAGTGTTGCAGCCCAGTGATCGTATTTTCAGCAGGATTAATTCCCAGCTTTTTCAGTACTCAACACTTTCCAATATTACCATAACTGAATGTAATAACAGCATCATGAGCTCCTAGTTTCATTGTATGCATGCCTACAAATACAGTTTTAGGAAGGTGGTTCCAAGTTATGCTATTGAAACATTCATTTGGGTACTGTGTCTGCCCCTGCAGACATTTCGTTAGAAGGTCAGGATGAGCCAAGTCTCTGGAAATAGGTTTAATTGCTGTAATAACAGTAGCAGGAAGAAAATGCTGGGGAGAATAAGATTCGCCAGTTGCCTGAGCCCTATTGTACTTGCACCACGAATTTTCTCCTGATGGACACAATCCATGACATGGCCTATCATCAGTAGAGGACTTACGGAAGAATGTGGCCCAAACACTCTCTTCATTGCCTACAGATTTTCTTTATTTCTCCGAATTGCCTGCCCATAGTATACCTGTAAGTTTTCTGTAACTCGCAATCACACTTAACAAAACTAACCGCGTTTTTGAAAGTGTGTTGTTTACAAACAGCAGAAACAAAAGAACAGCGACCGTTGCATTCCAAGGACAGCCAACACACTCGGAAGTAAAAAAAAAAAGTAATCCTAACGTGCAATGTAGGGGATACAAAAATCTAAAATAAATGCAGAAAAGTGGGTGACAGAAAAGTGGGCGTGGCGCATGAACACACGTGGTAGGAAAATGCTCGAAAAAATTTTTTTCAGCACAATCCTTTTCAGATTATTTAAATAAAACCTAAATCCATCGAAATATGATGAAAACCGAAAATCGACTTTTTTCGACCTGAACCACGGTATGGTCCCTTTAAGTGTCATTAACTAAGGTGCGGGTGCTTTATCGCCTTTGTGCTAGTGCAGTTCGCATCGTTAATAACAGTTTAGTGCTCCCACATTTCCTTGACTTCTCGTCTCCTTTGTAATGAAGTGGTAGCGTTCGCTCAAATTCCAGCTGCTGATAGGTGATTCATTTCGCATTCAGGTCGTACTGTGCGCCATGTGCCAAACGCCATAGTCGCCATTGCTTGTAAAAAAAAAAAAAAAAAAACAAGAGCTGAAATCTGTTAAATCTTTCTTTAAAGTCAGTACCGATATTAGACTGTTGTTTATCTGGTGTTACATTTACACTTACAAGATAAATTTCGGCTTCAAAGTGCCATTATCAAGTGTTTTAAGTGTTATACAGTGCCTAAGATGGCATACTCTCGTATTTAAAATACACTATTAGACACATTGTCTAAGGGTCGATATTTCTTGTAAAGCCTACTGCTTTGTTTCATCACTGAGTATACCATTTTGCAAATAAACGACAGTCTAATGGCGGTACTGACAATAAGGAAATATATTATGACTGTGGCCCCGCATTATGAAAAATAAATCGGTTAAACATGCTTTGGAATGTCTCCGGTTGGAAACCATAACATATCAACTATGATGGTATTCAAATTTAAGTTATTTACTCTTCTTTCTCCTGTCCTGTGTCCTATATGTTCACAGGGTCAGTATATTAATCTGTTACTGGTATAAGGTGGCAGGATTAATTACCTCTGTCAACTTATATGTCGTACAACAAATTTTATGCTGTGCTGCGATGATTGTCATTAGTTAATTTTCCTCAAAACTGCCGGAACGAAGTGCTCACGACAAGTGCAAAATATGTGTTTTTGTTAACTCATGCCCCGATCCCCAGAACTCCTGAAGATAGACGTTGACTGTGGATATTGTATCACAGACACAGTCCTTTTGACTGTTCAGAGATCTCACTAAACCCGCCCAAACGTGTAAACAGCCATGTCTGTTAGACGTCGGGGGGCTGACAGCCGATCAGTTCCAGACATTCCATCAAGAAGAAGGTACACGGCTCGTGTTGTCTGTAGTTCAACCATGCCTAGACGGTCAATACCGCGATTCGATCGCGTCCGCATTGTTACTTTGTGCCAGGAAGCGCTCCCAACAAGGGAAGTGTCCAGGCGTCTCGGAGTGAACCAAACCAATGTGTTCTGACATGGAGGAGATACAGAGAGACAGGAACTGCCGATGTCAAGCCTCGCTCAGGCCGGCCAAGGGCTACTACTGCAGTGGGTGACCGCTACCTACGGATTATGGCTCGGAGCAACCCTGACAGCAATGCCACCATGTTGAACAATGCTTTTCGTGCAGTCACAGGACGTTGTGTTACCACTCAAACTGTGCGCAATAGGATGCATGATGCGCAACTTCACTCGCGATGTCCATGGCGAGATCCATCTTTTCAACCACGACACCGTGCAGTGCGGTGGAGATGGGCGCAACAACATGCCGAATGGACCGCTCAGGTTTGGTATCACGTTCTCTGCACTGATGAGTGTCACATATGCCTTCAACCACACCATTGTCGGAGACGTGTTTGGAGGCAACCCGGTCAGGCTGAACGAATTAGACACACTGTTGAGCGAGTGCAGCAAGGTGGAGGTTCCCTGATGTTTTGGGGTGGCATTATATGGGGCCGACGTACGCCACTGGTGGTCACGGAAGGCGCCGTAACGGCTGTACGATACGTGAATGCCATCCTCCGACCGATAGTGGAACCATATCGGCAGCATATTGCCGAGGCATTCGTCTTCACGTGCGACAATTCGCGCCCCCACCGTGCACATCTTGTGAATGCCTTCCTTCAGCATAACGACATCACTCGACTAGAGTGGCCAGCGTGTTCTCCAGACATGAACCCTATAGATCATACCTGGCATACATTGAAAAGGGCTGTTTATGGACGACGTGATCCACTCTGAGGGATCTACGCCGAATCACCGTTGAGGAGTAGGACAATCTGGACCGACAGTGCCTTGATAAACTTGTGGATAGTTTGCCACAACGAATACAGGCATGCATCAGTGCAAGAGGACGTGCTACTGGGTACCGGTGTGTACAGCAATCTGGACCACCACCTCTGAAGGTCTCGCTGTATGGTGGTACAACATGCAATGTGTGGTTTTCATGAGCAATAAAAAGGGCGGAAATGGTGTTTATGTTGATCTCTGTTCCAGTTTTCTGTACAGTTTCTCGAACTCTCGGAACCGAGGTGATGCAAAACTTTTTTTGGTGTGTATAAATTGCGTCATATCAATGGCTGGAAAAATTTGGAGAATTACTTCTGTAAACATACAGGTTGACAGAGGGCTAGTGCAGTCGGCGGTGCTATTTACAAAACTATACATTACTTCAGTTAATATACTTTATTTTTAGCTCATGTCAAAATTCTGTACGACTGATGGGCATCTTTCAGTCATATTCGGTGCGAGATTGTTTTTCCCGCCACGTATTATTTACTCTCTGAGCGATTTCCCGCGACGAATAATTGCTCTCTGAATGGCGTATTTATACGAGCAGCTGTCGGTTAGCGACACTTGTCTTGCTGCGCTGCCCTCGAGAGTTACATACGACGCGAATTCGAAGCTTGCACAATTCTATAACAGAGTTCTGTAACAGAAGCTTTTATTTTCGGTTTCCAGCGTCCACAAGAAAATTCTCTCGGCGAAAAGGTAAGAGATACTCAACTTTTGTAGCGCAAGACGTGGCTGACGCGTAATCAATAGCGATCGTGCTCATAGTTAGTTGCGAAAATGTGTGATGTTGGTGTTCTTCTAGGATGTTAAGGTTTTTGCGTCTTTATTAGACATGTCAACATATATGAAAAACATACGTGGTCTAACTGCACGCAGTTTCTCGTGTTCTGCAGCTTCTGGCAGAGTCATTTCCTTCATCATCACCCATAAGCAAAATCGCTACGATAACTGAAATGGTGTTTCTTTTGGTTGTCAGTGGCTTGGAATAGTAAAAAACTAGCTGCGTGTGTCTTTAGTGTCGCTGCTCCGTAGTAAGTTCCTGCTCAGTTTTATGTTCATGATCTACTGCCTGTCTAGTTAATGTTCAAAACTTAGAGCCGGCCGGAGTGCCCGTGCGGTTCTAGGCGCTACAGTCTGGAGCCGAGCGACCACTACGGTCGCAGTTTCGAATCCAGCCTCGGGCATGGATGTGTGTGATGTCCTTAGGTTAGTTAGGTTTAATTAGTTCTAAGTTCTAGGCGACTGATGACCTCAGAAGTTAAGTCGCATAGTGCTCAGAGCCATTTGAACCATTTTTTTTCAAAACTTGCAAACATTCTGTTGATGGCAATGGCTGCCTTGTACGTTTAGTACCACTCAGCTGGTGCTATAGTTCCGTGAGGCGTTTTCTCTAGAATGCGTTTAGTCAGTCTTGGCACTATGCGCAATAATGTAAATTATTTGTTAGCAGGTTGCGTAAAAGTTTCATGAGTTCATTTTTGACAGTGTATTTGAGCGCGCAAACTCGCGCATGCGCGCACCTACACGCTCTCATGTGCGCGCACGGACGTGTGTGTGTGTGTGTGTGTGTGTCTCTCAAGATGGGAATTTTGCGCACCCTCCCCCCCCCCCCCCCAAACCGCCCCCCCTCCCCACCACACAAACAGTCACAGCCCCCTCTTCACGGAGTAACATTAGATGCAACTTCAACGGCATTTTAATGAAAAATTCGTATTCCTCTGTTACAAGTTTTAGGTCACAAATATAACGCGGGTTTCTATCAGTTACGTAGTCTCTTGTCATAATATAATAAATGGTAGATTTCTTACGTTTCGTGATCATTTATGAGAAGGTATTTGTTAATGTGTGACTGCAATTGAGGTTTTTCTGTCGAGTTGTAAATTACATCATGAGAACTATTGGGACAAAAATTCTGCTTTATCTCCATCCAGACTGTCTACTCCAATCATCCTGATTTAGTGACCGTTTCTTCTCAGCAGTTGTCCGCTGAAGCGTATAACCATTCTGAACGGATATTCAAATACACCCGATCTGTGTTGGTCAGATGGAATCTTTCAATACAGATACAGCAGAGTTCGTATCTCGGCAAGAAGTGCAGAGCGCGCTTATACGCTCATTGTTAACTGCACAATGCAAAGCGTCCCTCTACAGTAATTGCTGATCACAGTCGTAGCGAAATCTTCTTTACGTGACCTGATGAACGTAGAAGAGTTTCTTCTTGATAATTCTAAACTACAGGTTATCAGAAACCTTAGGAGCTCCCGTATTTACAGCAAACGCAGCAGGGGCCTATGGAAACCAGGCGGCGAAAGAAGCAGCGATCTTTCAGGTAGGAATACGTCCTCTTGGAAGTACAGTCAAACAACTTACGCCATTGTGTAAACATCTACAATTGTAAATCTAGTTTACTGTGGGAGGGATAATTGTTTGAAACAGGGTTGTGGCAGCTGTTCCAGAGAGTGAGGACCCGATGCTCGATGGCCTCCAACCACTTTTGAGGAGGCGGGTGTGCGACGCATTCGGTGAGTGAACTTCGTTTGATAATCGAACGTCTGTCTCGTGTAGGTCATCATGAAATACCCGCCCTGTTTTGTCTATGTGCAACAAGTAACCATGGGGCGAAACGTCTCTACACCATGTACACTATGTGATCAAAAGTATCCGGGCACCTGGCTGAAAATGACTTACAAGTATGTGGCACCCTCCATCAGTAATGCTGGAATTCAGTCTGGTGTTGGCCCACCCTTAGCCCTGATGGCAGCTTCCACTCTCGCAGGCACATGTTCAATCAGGTGCTGGAAGGTTTCTTGGGGAATGGCAGCCCATTCTTCACGGAGTGCTGTACTGAGGAGAGGTATCGATGTCATTTGGAAAGACCTGACACGAAGTCGGCGTTCCAAAACATCCCAAAGGTGTTCTGTAGGATTCAGGTCAGGACTCTATGCAGGCCAGTCCATTACAGGGATGTTATTGTCGTGGAACCACTCCGCCACATGGCGTGCATTATGAACAGAAGTTCGATCGTGTTGAAAGATACAGTCACCATCCCCAAATTTCTCTTCAACAGTGGGAAGCAAGAAGGTGCTTAAAACATCAATTTAGGCCTGTGCTGTGATAGTGCCACGCGTAACAACAAAGGGTGCAAGCCCCCTCCGTGAAAAACACGACACACCACAACACCACTGCCTCCGAATTTTACTGTTGGCACTAAACACGCTTGCAGATGTGATTCACTGGGCATTCCCCTTACCCACATCCTGCCATCAGATCGCCACATTGTGTACCGTGATTCGTCACTCCACACAAAGTTTTTCCACTGTTTGATCCATCAATGTGTACACTCCTTACACCATGCGAGGCTTTGTTTAGTATTTACCGGCCTGATGTGTGGCTTACAAGCAGCTGGTCGACCATGAAATCCTAGTTTTCTCACCTCCCGCCTAACTTTCATAGCGCTTACAGTGGATCCTGATGGAGTTTGGAATTCCTGTGTGATGGTCTGAATAGATGTCTGCCTATTACACATTATGACACTGTTCGACTGTCGGCAGCGTCTGTCAGTCGACAGACGAGGTCGGTCTGTACGCTTTTATGCTGTACGTGTCCCTTCGCATTTCCTCTTCATTATCACATCGGAAACAGTGGACCTGGGGATGTTTAGGAGTATGATGATCCCGCGTACAGACTTAGGACACAAATGACACCCAATCACCTGACCACGTTCGAAGTCAGTGAGTTCCGCAGAGCACCACTTTCTGGTCTCTCACGATGTCTAATGAATACTGAGGTCGTTGATATGGAGTAGCTGGAAGTTGGTGGCAGTACAATGCACCTAATATGAAAAACGTATGTTTTGGGTATGTCCGTATATTTTTGATGACATAGCGTATGTGCGTGCATTCTAAGTCACAAAATTGCTGAATTCGTGCACAAACACCATATACTTGTTTTCTCCTCGACTAAGGCAACCCGGAAGTCTGAGTGTCAGAATTCACGCAGATTTTGGGCAGTTTGTCAGGATCATTTAATACGAGTAACGCCAGGATCACTAACTATGATCATCGTTCTACTGAGAAAGGGAAAATTTATGACTGGGACTAATTAATCTTAAACGACAGCATTTCATACGATAGTGAGACGTATTTATCAATTTAATCCACTAATATAATTCAGTAATAATATTGCAACAGAGTTTCTGTGTCGATCACACCTACATCAAATAAGGTCATGCACCATCTTTTTATTTCCTGTGCAGCAACTGCGCTTTACTTAATATCTGCGCAATCAATGAATATGTGATCGAAATTACAGAGTTATGATATCAAAAACTTCAACTCGCTAAATACACTGACGGAAAAAAATCGCATTACATCTGAAAAAAGGTTGTTGTTGTTGTGGTCTTCAGTCCAGATGCAGCTCTCCATGCTACTCTATCCTGTGCAAACTTCTTCATCTCCCAGTACCTACTGCAACCTACATCCTTATGAAACTGTTTAGTGTATTCATCTCTTGGTATCCCTCTACGATTTTTACTCTCCACGCTGCCCTCCAGTACTAAATTGGTGATCCCTTGATGCCTGAGAATATGTCCTACCAACTGATCCCTTCTTCTAGTCAAGTTGTGCCACAAACTCCTCTTCTCCCCAATTCTATTCAATACCTCGTCATTAGTTATGTGATATCCCACCTAATCTTCAGCATTCTTCTGTACCACCACATCTCGAAAGCTTCTATTCTCTTCTTTTCTAAACTATTTATCCTCCACGTTTCACTTCCATACCTGGCTACACTCCATACAAATACTTTCAGAAACGACTTCCTGACACTTAAATCTATACTCGCTGTTAACAAATTTCTCTTCTTCAGAAACGCTTTTCTTGCCATTGCCAGTCTACATTTTATTTCCTCTCTACTTCGACAATCCTCAGTTTTTTTGTTCCCAAAATACCAAAACTCCTTTACTTCTTTAAGCGTCTCATTTCCTAGCCTAATACCCTCAGCATCCCCCGATTTAATTCTACTACATTGCGTTATTCTCGTTTTGCTTTTGTTGATGTTCATCTTATATCCTCTTTTCAATACACTGTTCATTCTGTTCAACTGCTCTTCCAGGTCCTTTGCTGTCTCTGACAGAATTACAATGTCATTGGCGAACCTCAAAGATTTTATTTCTTGTCCACGGATTTTAATTCCTACCACAAATTTTTCTTTCGTTGCTTTACTGCTTGCTCAATATACAGATTAAATAACATTGGGGCCAGGCTTCAACCCTGTCTCACTCCCTTCCCAACCACTCTTATAACTGCCATCTGGTTTCTGTACAAATTGTAAATAGCCTTTCGCTCCCTATATTTTACCCCTGCCACCTTCAGAATATGAAAGACAGTATTCCAGTCGACATTGTCAAAAGCCTTCTCTAAGTCTACAAATGCTAGAAATGTAGGCTTGCCTTTCCTTAATCTATTCTGTAATATAAGTCGTAGGGTCAGTATTGCCTCACGTGTTCCAACATTTCTACGGAATCCAAACTGATCTTCCCTGAGGTCGGCTTCTTCCAGCTTTTCCATTCGCCTTTAAAGAATTCGTGTTAGTATTTTGCAGCCGTGGCTCATTAAACTGATAGTTTGGTAATTTTCACATCTGTCAACACCTACTTTCTTTGGGACTGGAATTATTATATTCTTCTTGAAGGCTGAGGGTATTTCGCCTGTCTCATACATCTGAAAAATGGTGTATGTTCCTATTTCTTGCCAGTCGCATGGGAGTGGCGATAGCTGCGCCACTACGAGACAGCAGATCAGGTTTGCTCTAAATACGCGCTGTAACGGTCTTGAGCGTTAGTTACCTTTGAGACTGGAAGTGACGAGTTGATGTTAGTCGAGAGTGCCTCTAAGGCGAGAACGACGCCATTATCAACTGGTGATGCCTGTCCTGGAGACCCTCCATACTCTTGTCCATTGCTGCCACTGTGTGGTCTCTGTGTGGACCCCGGGTAGTCTCGGCATCTCTTGAAACGGACGTGTCGACGCGCTGGACAAACGGGCTGTCGGTGCACCGGCCTCGGAGATGGGCCTTTCGGAGAGTGACCTTGAGTCAGTTTTGCGGCAGAAGGTACTTCGCAGCTGGGGTGAAGAATGGCGCGCCCTTCCTTCACCCGACAAACTTCGGGCCACCGAGGAGGCTACCTGTGCGTGGCGAGAGACCCGCCAGGACTCTGTTGTCCTCTGCCGGCTGTGCATGGGCCACACCAGGACGACACAAAGCTATTTATTGCGTTGTGAGGACCCACTTTTACGTCTCTGCGGGTCAGCTTCGGCGGTGGTCCACATCTTGTCGGACTGCCCGCTTTTAACTCCGCTCGGGCTGACGTTTGTGCTGATTTAGTTTTGAGTTTTATTCGTGCAGGGGGTTTTTATCGCTCGATCTAAGCGTTTGTCCCTTTTTTTGTGTCGAGTCTGGCCTTCGGCCTACGGTTTTAGACAGAGTTTTTCAGTGCGTTACTTGGTGGCTGGCTTTTCCTTTCCGTCCAATTTTACACCCGGTGTGATTTTACACTACTGGCTATTAGAATTGCTACACCAAGAAGAAATGCAGATGATAAACGGGTATTCATTGGATAAATACATTATAGTACGACTGACATGTGATTACATTATCACGCAATTTGGTTGCATAAATCCTGTGAAATCAGTAGCCAGAACAACCACCTCTGGCCGTAATAACGGCCCCGATACACCTGCGCATTGAGTTAAACAGAGCTCGGATGGGGTGTACAAGTACAGCTGCCCATGCAGCTTCAACACGATACCACAGTTCATCAAGAGTAGTGACTGGCGTACTGTGACGAGCCAGTTGCTCGGCCACCATTGACCAGATGTTTTCAATTGGTGAGAGATGTGGAGAATGTGCTGGCCAGGGCAGCACTTGAACATTTTCTGTATCCAGAAAGGCCCGTACAGGACCTGCAACATGCGGTCGTGCATTATTTTGCTGAAATGTAGGGTTTTACAGGGATCGAATGAAGGGTAGAGCCACGGGTCGTAACACATCTGAAATGTAACGTCCACTGTTCAAAGTGCCGTCAATGCAAACAAGAGGTGAGATGGACGTGTAACCAATGGCTCCCCATACCATCACGCCGGGTGATACGCCAGTATGGCGATGACGAATACACGCTTCCAATGTGCGTTCACTGCGATGTCGCCAAACACGGTGTGACCATGCTGTAAACAGAACCTGGATTCATCCAAAAAAATGACGTTTTGCCATTCGTGCACCTAAGTTCGTCGTCGAGAACACCAGCACTGTGATGCAGCGTCAAGGATAACCACAGCCACGGTCTCCGAGCTGATAGTCCGGGCTGCTGCAAACGTCGTCGAACTGTTCGTGCAGATGGTTGTTGTCTTGCAAACGTCCCCATCTGTTGAGTTAGGGATCGAGGCTTGGCTGCACGATCCGTTACAGCCATGTGGATAAGATGCCTGTCATCTCGACTGCTAGTGATACGAGGCCGTTGGGATCCTGCACGGCGTTCCGTATTGCCCTCCTGAACCCACCGATTCCATACTCTGCCAACAGTCATTGGATCTATACCAACGCGAGCAGCAATGTCGCGATACGATAAAGTGCAATCTCGATAGGCTACAGTCCGACCTTTATCAAAGTCCTCCTTACATGAGGCACAATAACGGTTCACCAGGCAACGCCGGTCAACTGCTGTTTCTGTATGAAAAATCGGTTGGAAACTTTTCTGATGTCAGCACGTTGTAGGTGTCGGCACCGGCACCAACCTTGAGTGAATGCCCTGCAAAGCTAATCATTTACATATCACAGCATCTTCTTCCTGTCGGTTAAATTTCCTGTCTGTAGCACGTCATCTTCGTGATGTAGCAATTTTAATGGCCGGTAGTGTAATTCCTTTTTTCTGGTCTCTGTCTATGTCTTTCTTGTCCTGTGTCGTCTTTCGTCATCACCATTGTTTGTTCTTATTCTTTGTGAGTGTTTCAAGTTCGTGGGAAAAGGGAACGATGGCCCTAGTACTCTGGCCCATTGAGTCCCGCAAACCGACCGGCCAATTTGAACGAGGTCGCGTTATTGGGCTACGAGAAGCCGGATGTTCCTTCTACGGAATTGCAGAAATACTCGGCAGGAATGCAGGCATCGTACATGACGGCGGGCAGCGTCGGTCACGAGGATGTACGGTAGCAAGAAGTCTGGGCTCTGGACGCCCACGCGGCACTGCCGAGAGCGAAGACCGTCGCGTTCAGACGTGGCTCCGGCGCATCTCGCTCTGCATCCGTTGCAGCAATCTGAGCAGCAGTTGGCACCACCGTGACACAGCGAACTGCTACAAATCGGTTACTTAAAGGACAGCTCCGAGCCAGACGCCCTGTAACGTGCATTTCACTGACCCCAAACCACCGCCATTTGCAGCTTCAGTGGTGACAGCAGGAGCGCTCTCGTGATTATCCCTCGCACACTGACTACGAATTTGGTGATGTGACACGTTGTACTTCCATTCTTGAACAGCACCGAAGTAGGTGTTTTCCAACAGGATAACGTTCTCCAACAAACCAGTGTTACAACCCGACATGCACTTCGACATGTTGTCGTGGCCTGCTCAATCACCAGATCTGCCTCGAATGATATCGTCGGACAACAACTTCGGTGCCATCCACAAATGGCATTAACCGTCCCTGTTTTGACCGACCGAGTGCCACTGGTACGGATCTTCGACCCACAAACTGACATCCGGCACCTGTACAACACAATGCGTGCACGTTTCCATATTTGCATGCAACATTCTGGCGGTTACACTGGTCACTGGAAATGGAAATGAGCGTTTGGCGTCATTGGCTGGGAGGCCCCTTACGGGGCAGGTCCGGCCGCCTCGGTGCAGGTCTTACTACATTCGGCGCCACATTGGTCGACCTGCGTGCCTAATGGGGATGAAATGATGATGAAGACAACGCAACACCCAGTCCCTGAGCAGAGGAAATCCTCGACCCACCCGGGAATCGAACCCGGGCCCCTTAGGACGGCAGTCCGTCACGCTGACCATCGGGGCGGACACACTGGTCATTAATGTCCTAGCATTTCACAATTGCAATGGCTTATCTCGCACTTACATTAACGTGTGATCTCGCAATCTTAATCACTTACATATATTACTAGACAAGTGTATTCACAAAATTTCATTACTCTACATTAATTATTTTTTGGTGTTGCAATTTTTTTCCGTCAGTTTATTTTTAGTAGCCTGATGAACCTATGCGCTAGATTGCAACTCTGTTCGACACTAATTTCGAATTACATATAATCAGTGCTTTTTTTTTTAAAAAATAAAAGTTTGAGGGTACTCAGACATGGGATATAATGCAGCGAAAAATAGTTATAATTGAAGCATGGGATACCACCGTCAGCTTTTAGCCATGACGTCATCAGCATGTCGAACTACGAAAACAAAAATTGGTATCGGACTCTTAAGTTGATTTTACAGCTCAAATGAAGCAGGCGATGCCGAGAAACATTCAAGAGAAAGTGGTATCGAACACTTCAGTTTACATAACCTCAAGTGAATCATGCGATTTGAGCGCACGCATATCCGTTTAGCACTACCATCGCCCACAATTAACGGGCGAAGGCACTACGTGCTTGTCCAACTGGCTGCCAGCGATTCAGTTGTCGAAAACGGTTGCCGCAGCTTCGAAATGCTTGAAATAGTCAATGACATCGATTTTCCCACCAAAAACTGCACTGGTATCGTTCGTATTGCAATTGCCAACACGACAAAAAGAAATAAAAAATTTACGTCCGTGAAATAAATTTTTGGCACTCTTCCAAGTTCTCAACATCGTAAAAAAATTACTTTGTCGACGAAAATGTTTAGGGATACGCATCCCCCAGCGTTCCCCAGAAAAACAGCACTGCATATAGTGCTTAGAGGAACAAAGTTCAGTGAAACCCAAATATGATTAAGCCGGCATGGAACAAATATAATGCAAGGAACTTGGCGTGTTAGCGTCACAAGTCCTTTGATGAATGACGTCACTCTCTTTATGCTGCCGAAGACGCTTTCCGAAAGTTGGAAAAAAAGAAAAGAAAACTCCGCCAAACATCACTGCGTAAATATCAGGGCCTAGTAATAAATATTAGTAGCAAGGGACATTTTATAACATTACCTAATGAGCAATTCTCGTAAACATCGTATTTTATGAAGAGTGTTCGTACTCTAATGAAATAATAAGATAGGTATAACTGGAAACACTGAAATCGATTGTACACTATCTAAATTGAATTTAGGTGTAATATAATATAGACTATACACTATATGATCAAAAGTATCCGGATACCCCCAAAAACAGACGTTTTTCACATTAGGTGCATTGTGCTGCCACATATTGCCAGGTACTCCATATCAGCGACCTCAGTAGTCATTAGACATCGTGAGAGAGCAGAATGGGGCGCTCCGCGGAACTCACGGGCTTCAAACGTGACAGGTGATTGGTCGCCACTTGTGTCATATGTCTGTACGTGAGATTTCCATACTCCTAAACAAGCCTAGATCCACTGTTTCCGATGTGACAGTGAAGAAGACACGTACAGCATAAAAGCGTACAGGCCGACCTCGTCTGTTGACTGACAGAGACTGCTGACAGTTGAAGGGGGTCATAATGTGTTATAGGCAGACATCTATCCAGACCATCACACAGGATTTACAAACTGCATCAGGATCCACTACAGGTACTATGACAGTCGGGGGGCAGATGAGAAAACTTGGATTTCATGATCGAGCGGCTACTCATAAGCCGGTAAATGCCAAACAATGCCTCGCTTGGTGTAAGGAGCGTGACCGAGTAGACCACATGTAGTGACGGAGGGGGACTGTCGAGTACTGTGGACGGGGTTGTAGAAAATCGCATGATATCAGTGAAAGGAATCACTCGTGAGCTTCAAAGTGCTGACAGCAGTCCAGCTAGCAAAACAACTGCGCATAGAGAATGAAAAATGATGACGTGTAATTGACAAGGTGCTCCTCATAAGCTGGTCCCGGATCTAAGGCGGAACGGGAGGGGGGGGGGGGGGAGGCAAACCGGGGTATCTTGGGTGACAATTTCAGGGGTGCCAAATTCATTTTTATTACACTACTGGCCATTAAAATTGCTACACCACGAAGATGACGTGCTACAGACACGAAATTTAACCGACAGGGAGAAGATGCTGTGATAAGCAAATGATTAGCTTTCAGAGCATTCACACAAGGTTGGCGCCGGTGGCGACACCTACAACGTGCTGACATGAGGAAAGTTTCCAACCGATTTGTCATACACAAACAGCAGTTTACTGGCGTTGCCTTGTGAAATGTTGTGACGCCTCGTGCAAGGAGGAGAAATGCGTACCATTACATTTCGAAAATTATATCTTCTGTGCTTGAAGGAAACCACAGACATAGGATGTGGTTAAAAATGTACACTGTGAAAGTGGGAACAGGGTTGAAAACAAGAACACAGAGGTTGTGAGGTAAAAAATCATTTATTTGTAATCCAACTTGGAAGTAATTTTACATTTTCATAAGTAGCCACATCAACAATATTTCCACACATCTTCTTGTTCTTCTTCTTGAGTCGATGGAGAGAAGGACACCTGTAGAATTCAAGGTCTTAAGTAGCAGCAAACTTAAAGATTCGATGCATCCATGAGCCCTTCTCCTTCACCTTCACGTAGATGATGGTATCCGTGTGGTCGAATAATTGAAGCGACGTCACAATATCTTTACAGGGTATGCCATGATCGTCCCAGTCAATTCTATGGTAGAAATGTGTTAACCACTTTGCACTCTTCCATGTCTTAGCACACTTCACACACTTGAAAGACCTAAGTGATGCAATGTTTACTGAGTCTTTATTATTCCTGCATCTTCTGTGTATGGTAAAAACGCAACATATTTAAATATGAACTGTCTACGCTCACCCTCATACAGACCCTGAGCATCCGCAATGATGTTCACACCTTGAGACGTCACTGTAAAATGCTCTAGGCGTGGTGCAGCACCTGTTCATTTGCGCAGCTTGTTTCACAACACTGGCGAGTGGGCAGTAGTAGATCACACGGTCATGTAGAACTAGAGCATACACGGCAGTGTGTTCTGTGGAATTTGTCCAAGATTCAAATTCATTTCGCATGTCTATCAGTCCAGACTTAATTATTTTGTTCTGTTTCGAGCAGTCTATCACGATGATCCGTGATAGCTCTTTGAACTTCCATGGGCTGAGTAGACAACCTCCTCCTTCTTCTTCACCACTTTCATAGTAAGAAGCGAGAAACCTTGCATATATGTCATATGGGTACAAATATGAATTCATTAGTTAACTTGCATTTGCCGGGCACGGTGGAATCATTTGCTATATTCCCTCGTCTTTCAATCTGAAACGCAAGTACGATGTATATAGGTGTCTCTAACAGCGAAGAGGTTTTCCTAGCCCTTGTTTTACTGCTCGCAGTCGGTAACACTGGGTACTCGAAAAACTTCCATGACCGAAATGTCACTGACAGAAATGTACCAGAATTCAGGACTTTTAAAAGCTTCAAATGCTCCTCGTCTGATACACTGATGTGAGCCATTTTCCATATTATCTTTCTGATTGTGATAATTTTCTCCTCTTGAGCTCCTTGAATGTATGATTTATTATCTGCCGCACTCTGCACCAGAATGAGTTCCTGTTTAGCGTTCATAATAATGTGCCTCATGTCCTCAAAGTACTCCATAAGCATTTTTCGAGGTATGCATGCAGTAAATCGCTTATACTCTGCAACTGCTCTGTCCTATGTATCATCTATGAATCATCTCGCAATTTCTAAACTATTCAAATCTGCACGTGAAGCAGAGTTGATGCTATGCTGACACTGCGTGTACAGTCGATCTCAGACCCACTGAGTTCATAGAGTATCTCTTGGAACAGGAATGTCGTTCTTATTAAATGTGGTTGAAGTGTAAGGTTTATGCGAGAAGTATTCCTGAGGTATAATTCTCTCATCATTCTCTACTGGACTGATTATATTGAGTGAGGGCGTCATTGCGGGGTTTCAAGCCAACTGACTTAAGAAACTCATAGTTCGCACATGTTATCACTTAGCAGTTTGGTAACGTAGTGACATTCTGTAGATTGCGACCACTGGTTTTATGCTGTATGCCCGTCTTGCCTTGGATGTAATCGTACAATGATTTCCTCACCACGAAAGTCCACAAGGTGTTTAACCTGGTGCACAATACGCAGCGTCAAATAATCCAATACCTGAGCTGCCACTGGAAGGTATACTGCATCGGCGGTAACTGCCAGGAGAGTTACCACGACACGTCACTCACAGAAGACGCGTGTCCTACAATTTCCGGCGCTATCAGGACTTTAATACACAGCACTGTGTGCAACTATGTATCATGTTTCTCTTGAAGTTTACAAAGAAGGAGAAGGAGACTGTATAAGGAGGAGCTTTAACCAGTCCTTCATCAGTTAAAGTTTAGATGCAATGTCGTAAACTTTGACGTTAAAAGAACGATCATCTGTATTGCATACAAATTGCTTCCCGCCAATTGATTTGAGTATTGGTGAATGTAGTATTGCACTGAATGGACTGGAGATGTACAACAGCACCCCAAATATCACCGAGACTAACAACAAACTGCACCTGGATATTAATTGTGAAAAGGTATTGTGTAAATAGAACAATGTGCATACGATATCGACAATTTAAATAAAGTCTGAAAACAGTCTGGAAAAGGTATTTAGCTATGTGCAGACATCAATACACTTAAATCTGAAATAAGGACTGTAAATGCAACGATTGACTTTAACCAGAAAGGTTCAATAGGGCGCCTACTGGGTTTCACGAAAGGGCACGTTTGAAGAAGGAACGTAGGAAATTTTACAAGTCAGATCAGACTGTGGACATATTTCCCATCAGTACAATCCTTATCAAGTGTAACATTGCAATGAACTCTTATCTCAACAACAGTCTCATTCATACTATTTATGGATTCATCCCCTCAGTTGCAATGGGGTTTTAGCTTGTTGAGACTCCTGCCGAATGAATGTGCCTTCCAGTGACAGCTCTGACATTGGATTATTTGGCACTCATTCATCAACATCTCCCACCAGTTGCCCATAATCTAGTCTAACAAGTCAAAGACCACTTCCTTCGCTGAGTCTCCTGTATCCCCACCTCTTTACCTCCTGAATCCCTACTCATCACTGTTGATGCCACCTCCCTATCAACCAACATCCCTCATGCCCATGGTCTTACCACTATTGAATGCTATATTTCCCAAGCCCCCTACCTAATTCCTCACACAGCTTACTAACTATATCCTAAAACACAACTACTTCTCATTTGAAGGGGAGGTACATGAACAAATCAGCAGTACAGCTATGGGCATCTGCATGGCACGCTCCTATGCCCACCTTTTTATGGGGCATCTAGAGGAGATCTTCCTAGCCTCTCAAAACACTGAACCTCTAGTCTCATTCTGGTTCATTGATGATATCTTCATGATTTAGTACCAAGACACCCTATCTTCGTTCCTTCACAACCACTTCATGTGGTCTTCCTCAACCCAGTGTGCCAACTTCCAAGATGGTGACCTCCCCTTCTATGATGCTCCATCTGTACCTCTGTCCACAATAAACCCAGCAACTAACAACAGTACCTGCATTTTGACGGCTGTCATCCCTTTCACACCAAAGAACCCCTCGCATATAGCCTGGCTACCTGAGAATAGCATACCTGCAGTGACAAAAACTCCCTTGCTCAGTATGTGGATGCTCGTTAAGGCCTTCACAGGCAGGCACTATCTCCAGACATAGTCCACAAACAGATCTCTCATGCATGTGATTTCTCCTCATAACCCCAATCCTCCCAACACCCCCCAAAAACCAGCCACAAAGGAGTGTCCCCTTTGTCATCCAGTACCATCCTGAACTGGAACAACTGAACCATATCCTTCGACAGGGCTTTGCTTATCTGTGTCCAGAAATGAGGGATAACCCACATGCAATACTTCCCACTCCTCCTAAAACGTGTTCTGTCGCCCACCCAACCACAAAATCCCAGCCCATCCCTGTGCCACTCCAAATGCCAATCCCTTGTCACAAGAGGTCACATCCCTGTGAAGTAACTAGGTGCAAAACTTGCCCAATCCCCCACCAGCACTTCCTATTCCAGACTTGTCACAGGTTTATCCTACCCCATCAGGGGCTGGGTCGCCTGTGAAAACATCCATGTCATTTACCAACTCTGCTGCAATCACTGCACAGCTTTTTATATTTGTATTACTACCAACCAGCTGTCCTTCAGGATGAATGGCCACTGTCAAACAGAGGCCAAGTAGACCATCCTGTGGCACAATATGTAGCTGAACGTAACACACTTGATTTCAGTGGCTGCTTCACTACCTGATCTATCTGGATTTTTCCCTCCACTACCGGCTTTACTGAGCTGCACAGATGGGAGTTATTCTTACAACACATTCCTCAGTCCTGTAATCATCCTGGCCTCAACCTTTGGTAACATATTGTTTCCACATCCTCCACCCAACAGTTTCCTCTGTCCTCTCACCTCCTCCCCATTTTTGTCTCCCACCCAGTTTATTTGCAGCCCTCTCCCAACGCATCTGCCCGTCTTTTTCTGCTCCTCTCCTTTTTTGTTCCTTTTTCTCCCACCTGCCTAGTCCACAGTCTCCTGATGCTGCAGCTGTTAGAAGTCTAGTCCCTGCACACTCCACCAGACAGTTTTCATCTCTCTACCCACATGCCATCCTCGGGTAGCCAGGCTACATGGGAGGAATTTTTTGGTCTGAAGGGGATGACAGCTGTCAAAATTCAGGTACTGATGGTGGTGGTTTGAAGCAAAGTTGACAATTTCGCTTCGCCTGGATGTTATTTCTGGAGCATATCTCCGAATGAAACTATTCAAACGTTCGTTCACATTTTGAATAAAACCGTCCAAAGAACGCTCCAGCAAATCAGGTTTGCTCAAATCGGTGAAAATGGGGGTGAAGGCATCGATAACGACTTGTGGAAAGCGGTTCTCTAACGCCGCGGCGTGCAGTGCACACTCGGATTCACACGCTCACAGAATCGTTACTTTTTAGAGTTCTAGCATACTATTGTGGGGAATAATTCTTCAATGTATATACATTCGAATTTCATAATGAAAACAAATTCGAGTTTTTTCGACCGTCAGCCTGTCGTTCCTACGGCACTCACGAAGATCTACATCTGCGTGATTACTCTGCTGTCCACAATAAAGTGCCTGGCAGAGGTTTCAATTTCAAGCTGTCTGTCTACTGTTCCATTCTCGAACGGCGCGCGGGAAAAACGAGCACTTAAATTTTTCCTTGCGAGTCCCGATTTCTGTTATTTTATTGTGATGATCATTTCTCCCTATGAGGATGTGTGCCATCGGAATGTTTTTACATACCGTAGGAGAAAACTGATAACTGAAATTTCATGAGAAGATCCCGTCGCATCGAAAAATGTCTTTGTTTTAATGATTGCCACTCCAGTTCAAATATGATGTCTGTGGCACTATCCCCCCTCTTTCGCGATGATACAAAACGACCTGTCCTTTGAACTTTTTCGATGTCACTGAAGCATACTGTAGTTACCGAACGGCTCCAGTTCTGTATTCGGACATAATGGATCGATAAGCAAAATCGACTGTGGTTTCATTGCAATTTATTGTGCATGCACATAACTCAGTGTGATTGCCAACCACATGTGTTTTAAGTGTATATCTCGGAATACAAAATGTTTTCTCGATCCTTAGCGGATCGAGATACCTACCTGTTTCGTTTTCGTGCCGAAAGCTCAACAGATTGCGGAGTTGGTCAGGGGTAACCTATACACCAAAATCTATCTGTCTAGCTTTCGGCTTCTTTCCCATAGCCACGATCTCGCTTCTATTCAACAGCTCACCTAAGGTTTCATCGGCTCCTTCCAGTGACGAACTGGAAAATTGATCTAACGCACACTCACGTGTTGCCTGTGGTGGAACATGGCTGGTGACAGCCCTGCCTGTACACGATGTTCTACTTACACACACCTTCTCAATTTACATTACAACTTGTAATACTCTGCGTTTTTACACTCGTTACTGCATGTGGATACTAAACCCTCGCAGTCCAGCTTGTATTCCTCTTCACAATAATAACACCAGAAGCGTAATTGCGCAGGCTTCCAAGGCCATAGTCAGTCGACATAAGAGTTTTCTGGGTATGGTATTGCGCGTCATACTGTATAAAATTCTGCTGTTGGAGAAAATCCTACGTTTCGGCCACGGTTGCAGAGGCCTTCTTCTGGGTCTACTGGTGCGTTCTAGCTAAGAAGTGTCCCTTATATTTTGTTGTTACTTTTCACTGCGCATGCCATTACGTCATAATTTTAAAAAGATAGTCCGTTTCATTGGTCACTTAATGAAGAAGGAGAGGGAACTTTATTTTAATAGGTCACTGCGGTGGAGGAAGAGCGTAACCTCTGTTGTCTGTTGGCTCCTGTGTTATGTGCCGTGATTGGTGGTCACCATCGACTGATAAGTTGGCTGCTGTTTACCAACTGCTGTACGTCGGCCGAGCGGCGGCAGTTACTCGGGGGCAGTGTTCGGGCCTCGTGTTGACAGCGCGGTCTGTTGGGCTCTGATTGCTGGCAGCCAAGATAGGGCAAGCCTGAGTCCATCCTCCCTGTTCATGTTGTTAGGGTGTGTAAGTATTTCGATGACGTCTCTGATTTTGCGTTTCGTCATAACCGGCTGCTTGGCCTGTGTGTTGGCCACACGCTCGCAGCCAGGCCTTTTTGGCAACCGGTCACTGCACCAACTCCGATAACGTCGCACACTGGGGAAGCAAACTTCCAGACAAAACTGTTAAGGGGGGACGTTGGCAAAATAGTAAAAAAATTATAAAAGAATTTTTGCCACCAGATAGTTCTGTAGCATGTTAGAAATACTGTCTACAATTTTCACAGATTAGTTCGAACTACAAATGATAAAAAAAACTGTCAGTTTTCAATCACTGCGCAACGCCACGCCCACGTTTCTAGACGACATTCTCCTTGTTTGCGATGTTTTATTACTTCCTGCTGTCATAAAAGCATCGGAGCAGTATAGAACGCTGTGGACCCGTTTACGTCGTGTTATAATAGCCTTCCGCTAGCTATCTTTGGCAGCTCTTATTTATTGTCTGTGGTGCAGAAATACAAACATTTCAGTTCTTCTGTTACTGTGAGAATTACGACTGTGTTCAGGCTTTCTTTGTGTGATTTACTGTATAAAATGCCAAGATATAGTGGTAAAGTGCTTAAGAAATTGCCCAAAGCTCGCCGTTTACGTGTGAATATCAGCATCTACAGGTGAGTGAACTAAGTCAGCAGAAGACAGTTGTGAAGATAAGACGACGAGTAGTTCACAGAAGAATCCTGGATCTATTGTAGAGTTTCAGTCCACTAAAGACGAAGTGAATAGTGATTTTACGATAAGTGATTTAAAAATTACGTTTTGTATTATCAGAAATTCTTGTGGATGTGGTAACTATGGCAATAAGTCTTTAAGATTATACGACATAATGACAGAGACGGTATTGTGTGTATTATGCACTTGTTTTGAATTGAAATGTCCATTTTACACCTGTCACGAAAATCAACTGCTAAGAATTGGGTGTACAGAGCTTATATAAGATTATGCTGTGTGATATGATGTGTTGGTGTTAGAAGGGAACTTAGTAATTTGTTTTTTACAGTAATGAATATGTCATCTCTGTCTGCCTTGTACTCAGCACTAAACAATCATCTTCTGAACTGACTGTGAAGGATATAGCCAAAAGGGCAGGCCAGGAACATCTGATAAAAGGGAAACAGGTACACGAACAGCAAGAAGACCATATGTATGGTTATGGTCAGCATTAAGGTATTAGTTTATGGTGTAAATCTTTATAAAACTTTTATGTGTATTTCTCAGAACTTTCATTTTTCAGTGTACAAAGAACATTTTCCCCTGAACGATTGGAGATAGAAAAGTAACATTTTCTGCAGAATTTGTTCATAGTGTAACACAACGTGGTGTGGTACAATTTTTTTTTGGTGTATTTCTGTCAAAATTATTTACTTTTCTGTGAAATGGGAATTACTTTGTTTCATATGGATAATTTTTTAAAATAAACTGCGAGAGCTCTAAAACTGATGTTAAAGAAAACTTTTCACACGTTTGCTTATCTGATTACTAAGAGTTACTTATCAGAGTATGAAAGTTGTAAGTAAAGTAACTTTTGTGAAAATGTTCCTTGTGTGACAGCATGTCTTATGAAAATTTCCAATAATACCATAATCTAATTTGCTCAGAAAGAAATTTGAAAAAATTTCAGAATGTAGCCCATAACATAATTACCTCACGTGTTAAGTTAGGTTCTATTATCTTTCAAACACCAAAAACAGCATTAGATTATGTAAACACGTCCATTTTCTCCTATGTTCCCCCTTAACCAAGACGCTTCAAAAACTAATACTCTCGCCCACATCTCGCATTTTGAAACCTAATCTTTGCGAAACTGCTCAAGAGTGGCCCATGGGTTGACATGGGTGCACGTGCGTCCGGCGGAAGGGCGGTCCCGGTAGCTGACGTCACATCCGCACTGTGGCTGCAGGCGGGAAGCGGCCGACCGACACTCCGCTGCAGCTCTGAGCTGACAGCCAAGCTGGGGGCGTCAGCCCTCTCAGTGCAGTGGTGCACGTAAACGTATTTACCGCTGGCCTTGGGAGCTCTTTATCACCTCATTTACTACAAACCAGGGGCAGCGGCAAGAGGGTGGGATTAGCTATTGGGGCTATAGTCCCCCCCCCCCCCCACGACAACGGAGTATCATATTACACTAGATAAAATGACTTCAGAAATCAGCGAGTATATTACTTCAACAGATTCAATCATTTTTTTACTTTAACAGATTCAATCATTTTTTTACTTCAAAGATTCAATCATTTATTTACTTCAACAGATTCAATCATTTTTTTATAATTATGTAGCAATATAGGTTGCAATGTATTTCAAACACATTTCAACAAAAGAATAAGAGCGGCAAATAGTTCAGTATCTAAACCAATGAATATGATTTAACTTAAAATCGGCGCCTTATTATTTGTTAATATACATTGGATGTATGTCAATGAACTAGTACCACGTACAATAATCAAGAAAGCTCAATACGCCGGCTATGCCTACTGACACTTATGTTGCTGACCCCAGACAAAAACTTCGAAATCGCCGGACATCTGGGTCAAATCGTATTAATTTCCTAGGCACACACATTCTGTAGACGTGTTTTTACCCTGTACTCCAAAACAGTTACAAAAAACTAGTTTAAGCAACACCAAATTTTACCAATGTGTCGGTGGTGGACCCCAACTCTCCTTTTGTTGAGCGATAGTCTATTCCCCCAAACCCCCTTGACCAAATTCTAGAATCACCCCTGCTACAAACAAAATACTCGCAATCGGTTCTCTGAAGATTATGAACACAGTTTTTACGTTTCTAAGTCTACAGTTTCGATACGTCAGCTAAAAAGTGAGAGAGATGTAGGAGGGTGTGCTGGAATGTGACGCTGTCGAGTTTGAATGAAATGAACTTTATACAATTCTACATCAATATATATTTATCAAGATGGTCAGTCTGGCGACGAACATATTTCTCCCAACGAGAGATCAGTTTGCTGATACCGTCACTGCAGAGTGTCTGACTATGTTCAGGGAGGCACAACCACACCTCTGCTTGCGCTACGTCATCACTGTGAAAGTGAAGTCCGCGTAGGTGTTCTTCGAGTTTCGGAAGCAGTTGAAACTGGAATGGTGCCAAGTCATGCACGTATGGAGGATGATGGATGTCAGTGAACCCAGACCGTTGCAGATGTCGCAGTGCTCGAGTTTGGTCAGGCATTGTCATATCGAAGAAGAGCGTTCTCTGTGTGAGGACGAACAATTCGAATTTGGGTTCTGTCTTTTCTGAGAGTCTCACAGTAGTCTTCTAGAGTTTGTCGTAGTATGAATTCCAAATTCACCACACCATGAACATCCCACAACGCTATGAGTATCACTTTCCCTACTGATGAAAAGGTCTTGAGCTTTTTGCTGTTGGTTATCCTCTGCAGCGGAAATCCATTGATGACATAACGAAATAATAAGCAGTCAGTTGCATAAAAGAAATTTAATGTTCTTGCTCGTTTCCATCACTTAGTGTCTTTCTTCAGCAGGTTATGCCTGTCGTATTATTTGCGAGTGTCAACAATAAAATGCACACAACAAAATGCCACTGTCATGTGGTTCATGTCTGTAAAAAACTACAAGGGCTATTCTGAAAGTAAGGTCCTATTGGGTGCGAAATGGAAACCATAGTGGAAAGCCGATGAACCTTTGCACAGATGTGCTGGACAGCATCTCTAGTAATCTCGTCGATCGCGTCACGTCGCTCTTTTCAGTTCTCAGGGCACAGTGAACACATATAGATGCGTACAACAACAGCGTCTCCCGCCAAGTATGGGGGCCAGGTGAGATATTTCGCCTGATGCCACGCAGCCCACACAACATAACTGTTACACGTTTCCTTCTTCGTGACAATTCTCGGCCGCACTCTGCAGGGGCAATGAAGACGCTCCTGCAGCGTTTTCGATGCGAAATGTTTGATCACCCACAATACACCCCGTAATTGGCTCCCACCAAGTTTCATCTCTGCTCGCTTGAAACGCTGGCTATGAAGACAACATTTTGGCAGACACAACGAGCTGCATAATAGCGTAGAGAATTGGCAGAGAGCAGAGGCGTCTGCCTCCTATGAAGAGGGTACTGGAAAGTTGGTACAGTGCTACAACAAATGTCTACATCTGAGCGGCGACTACGTAGACAAGTATTTGGAAGGTTTAGATAACTGTTGAAAATAAAACATTTCTGATATTCGCAGTGGTTTCCATTTCACGACCGATCGGAACTTACTTTCGAATACGCGTCGTAGTATAAAGAAGCGAAACAACATGACGTGGCAACAAGGAAACAACATGTGGGCGCTTTCGCCTCACGAATGGCCACAGTCTGGATTTTTGATGAGACGTCGTGATGCGATTAAGGTAACTTGCTGTGAATCCGCTTCAAAAAATCCGTATTTCTGTTTTCCATGTGAAATCGCTATTTAGATATTTTTGAAGAACACGTTGGTTAAAAGAACTGAATTGGACATCAGGAAGTTGTTTAAAAATCAACCTACAGATCTCTCAGTCCATGTCCACACCCACATACCTGCCGCTTCGACACATCAATATAGTCATCACACTCCTGTTGGGGAAACATATACTATATAACTGTTTCTCAAGTTGACAGACCTGCCATACGATATGCTGTGCGATGCTGTTATGTTTCCATTGTGTATTTCTAGTTTTGCGAACGTCGATTTTTTAAAAACTTTTTTATAGTTTGAGTTGCTGCTATTTTGTCATTCTCGAAAGTTATTATGCCTGTAACTCGTTTTATGGTGGGACAGTTAGCCGGTGTGGGGTTACTACAAGACAACCAGTGTTGGCAATTGGTTCTGTGAGAGTTGTCAAACCTGAAAAGTCAGTCCCTAAGGCAACAACAACGCCAGAACAACGAGGAGAAAGAAGGAAATGAGATGAGAAGATAAGGAAAACGTAAACCAAGAACATTATGCAACTGGAATGTATTAGGCACCACAGAGGTGAGTTACGGATATGGGCCAAAGAAGTGAGGGTCGCAGATGTAACGCACTCACACATTCACTGTCGGCTGTAGCTGTCGTGCACATAGACTATTCCTTACAAATGAAAAAGATCTCACATGGAAACTTAATATTGCTGTTTGCATACGGGAGTAGTTGTTATATGTCACGAAACTGGACGTACACTATGTGATCAAAAGTATCCAGAGACCCCCCAAAACATACTTTTTCATATCACGTGGATTGTGCCGCCACCTTCTGCCAGGTACTACATATCAATGACCTCAGTTGTCATTAGACATCGTATGAGAGCAGAATGGGGTGTTCCGTGGTCAGGTGATTCGGTGTCACCTGGGTCATACGTCTGTACGCGGTATTGCCACACTCCTAAGCTTCCCTAGGTCCACTGTTTCCGAAGTGATAGTGGTGGAAACGTGAAGGGACACGTACAGCACAAAAGCGTGCAGGCCGACCTCGTCTGTTGACTCACAGAGACCGCCGACTGTTGAAGAGGGTCGTAATGTGTGATAGGCAGATATCTATCCAGACCACCACACAGGAATTCCAAACTGCATCAGGATGCACTGCAAGTACTATGTCAGTCAGGCGGGAGGTGAGAAAACTAGGATTTCATGGTCGAGCGGCCTCTCATAAGCCATACATCACGTTTGTAAATGCCAAACGACGCCTTGCTTGGCATAAGGAGCGTAAACATTGGACAATTGAACAGTGGAAAAACGTTGTGTGGACTAACGAATAACGGTACACAACGTGCCGATCCGATGGCTGCGTGTGGATACGGCGAATGCCCAGTGAACGTTATCTGCCAGCGTGTGTAGTGCCAGCAGTAAATTCGGAGGCGGTGGTGTTATGGTGTGGTCGTGTTTTTTATGGGAGGGCTTGCACACCTTGTTCTTTTGCGTGGCACTATCACAGCACCGGCCTACATTGATGTTTTAAGCCGGCCCTAGTGACCGAGCGGTTCTAGGCGCTTCAGTTCGGAACCGCACGACTGCTACAGTTGCAGGTTCGAATCCTGCCTCGGGATGGAATGTGTGTGATGTCCTTAGTTAGGTTTAAGTAGTTGTAAGTTCCTGGGGACTGATGACCTGAGATGTTAAGTCCCATAGTGCTCAGAGCCATTTGAACCATTTTGATGTTTTAAGCACCTTCTTGCTTCCCACTTTTGAACAAGTCGGGAATGGCGATTGCAACACGATCGATCGCCTGTTCATATTAGACGGCATGTGGCGGAGTGGTTACACGACAATAACATCCCTCTAATGGACTGGCCTGCACAGAGTCTTGAATCCTACAGAACACCTTTGGGATGTTTTGAAACGGCGCCTTCGTGCCGGGTATGACCAACCGTCATCAATACCTCTCTTCAGTGCAGCACTCCATGTGGAGTGGGTCGCCACGATCTTGTAAGTCATTTTGAGTTAGGTGTCCGGATACTTTTGATCACACAGTGCATATGCAACGTAGCGCAACTCCGATGCTGGTATATAACCACCGACTTGTAGGCAAGAGATTAGTGTGGCATTCGTGTTTTCCTCGGGTGGTAGAGGTAAATGCGAAATCGCGACGTTATTACCAAATGTATCCGAACAGGACCAACGTGCTGTTGTTCTTTCTTGCTACCGAGGGACAAACAAGAGTAGGCATCCATCAGAGAAGGAAGGACGTGAATGGGGCAGCACGTAAGTCGAAACCTGCCGTTGTGGAACGGTGGACCAAGTTTCGGGTTCGTGGCGATTCCACGCAAGACGCCAGTCGATCTGTGAAGCCAGCCCTATCCATTACGGGCAACGACCCGCCCCTGTAGTCCTGATTTCTCCCCGTGCGATTATCACGTCTTCGGCCCATTGAGAAAGGTGCTGACGCGTCGACGACTCCTGTGGGACGAGGGCGTGCGGCAGGCAGCTGCGGTCCTGCCTGTCCACTGTGGCCGCCCTCCGCCGACCTGCTGCCGTCGGCTTCTCTGACGTCACTGCGGTATTGATGTTGGCCTCTCCTGCATTTGTTGCAGGTCGTGGTTGACGTTTCACTCGTGGCTCAACACTTCCTGTTTCCTTAAATAACGGAACTATCCGGCGAACGATCCGGACACTTGGATGATGTCGTCCAGGGCACCGAGCAGCATACATAGCACACACCCGTGGGGCATTTTGATCACAATAGCCAAACATCAACACGATATCGACCTTCTCCGCAAATGGTAAGCGGTCCATTTTAACACGGCAATGTATCACGAAACAAACACCGTCCGCACTGGCGGAATGGCATGTGATACCACGTACGTATACGTTAGTGACTATTACAACGCCATCCATCCCAAATCGAAAAAAGTGGTCCAACTAAAACATTCATATTTCTTTACGTACTACACAAATATGTAATAAAAACCGTGGATCCCTATTTAAAAAAATGTAGTTGATACCCTTTTGACCTACGGCAGCACCATCTGGCGGGCCAACCATAGCGCCATATGGTTTCCCGCTTCAAGCTAGACAAGTTTCGTCCTTTGTAGTTTTTTCGATTGAAACAAATTTAGTGAGATATTGGACCCAGTTACTATCAATGCACCACCCTGTATAGCAGAGACAAGTTACTTGACTCTTGTTTATGACGCATTTGCGTTCATTTAACACACTCCATATGTATCGAGCCCCTGTCGTACCTCTTCAATATGTCTATCATGCGATTGCATATCCTCTGAAAATACCAAAATATTATCCAGATTTGCGTAACAGAAAGGTAATCCCTGGAGCACTTAATCAATGACTCTTTGCCAGGATTTGGCCGTATTTTCGAGTCCGAATGGCATAAACAGAAATTCTCTAACATTCTGCGTGGTGTCTATTTGTTCTATATCGTGTCTCCCTACCACTTTCGCGCAACGACGCTCTGAGCGTGTTTTTTAGGGAATTCACTAGTTTGAACCTGGGACCTGTTGCTGGTAAGTAGACGCCAGACCACACATGACATGTAGAATTCAGAAGAGTTCAGTGAGACTAGCGATGATATAACCAAATACTTAATGATTTCAGCGTCAGCTCCACTGCACTCCCTGTAAAAGAATCTTAATACTAACTCCATTTAGTGGAAGGAGTTCAAGGCTTTCCTATTTTTAGTTAGCAGTTAAGTTTACCATTGGAAATTTTATTCTACTCACAAAACATTGTTTATAAATTGCACTATTGATAAAAGGAAATGTTTTAATACAGGATGGTAAAAACCAACTGCATTCAACAAAAATGTGAACGAATATTCCCTGAATGGGTTTCCAAGTTCTACAATGGATCGAAGGATGACCTATACCATATCACATCTATAATCTAGGTTTAAATTAAGTTTCACAAAAGAGAAAACTATCAAAATGGTCTACAGTACCCTCAATTATCTCTAATTACTTATCTCACTTGTCGTAAATTACAGTGGCTGATGTAGCTTCTCAATAACTATATAACAGAAAAATCATCGCGTTTCAGATATTTACTTCAAGTGGCAAATGTGAACACCATGAGCTTTAATTGACGATCGACACTAGTATTACGTAAAAAGGGGGTGTAACAGATGAGACTTCTGCAGTTCTGAGTGAAGCCTTATGTGCTGTTATGCAGCATCGCGTGCGTTCATTACCTTGTCGGTGTTCGTCAGGGGGCGGGGGACAGCACAGCTCCGCTCACCTCGCCGTCTCGGAAGCAACTCCCTCCTAACTTCTCCTTACTACAATTTACCGAAGTTGGTTTAAAAGAAACTATCTGGCTGTGTTTTCATCTGACCAGTCAGGGTCTCAATGTTAACCCTAAGCTCCGCCTACAAAAATTCTGTCTATCCAATGAGAAACGTTATACTTTTCGTGGTGGGGTAATGTTTTTAAAGTTTGCAACGTAACAGAGACGCGAAAAAGTCTAACACTAAAACTTGCAGCTGGTGTGGTCCTTTTAGTGTTATCGTGAGATCTATACTGTTCTTCTGGAGGGCTCTATCTTTTAACATGGGCTAGGGGGCGGTCCTAGCGGTTAGCTGGCAACGTGGGTGTCCGTCCCTTATCGTAGGGCCTTCCAGCTTAACACGGTTCTGCTCTCGGCTTCTGTTCTCGTTTCTCCCCTCGGAACTGCGTCTGTCTCATGGTGGGAAGATATGACATGCATTTAGGCCTTCTTGTGTTAGTCTGTGGTATTCCATTTGCTCATTCGTTACTCGTATTACTTTCGTTAATTTAATGTCAGGATTTATTCGCAACTATGTGACATACTACTGGATTTGCTTATGATGTCAGGGTTTTCATAGAAGGTGTTGGATTTGCCTGACACCTTACAAACACTCCATATGTATCGAGCCCCTGCCGTACCTCTTCAATATATCTATCATGTGATTGCATACCCTCTGAAAATGCCAAAATATTATTCAGATTTGCGTAACAGAATGGTAATCCCTGGAGCACTTAATCAATGAATCTGTGCCAGGATTGGGCCGTATTTTCGAGTCCGAATGGCATAAACAGAAATTCGAATAGCGCAAAGAGTGTGATCACCACCGTCTTTGTCACGTCACCCGGAGCCTCAGGAATCTGACTGTATGCCTTACGGCACTCCATTACCGAGAAGACATTCGCACCTGCTAGAGCGTAGTTAAACGTTTGAATGTTTGGTGTGGGGTATTTGTCTGGGATTATTCTCGCGTTCAATCGGCGGTAGTCGCCACAGGGACGCCATGTGCTGTTTTTCTTGCGTACTAGGTGGAGAGGGGACGCCCAAGAACTGTCAGACCTCCTAATTACTCCAGTCTGGAGCATCTCCTCAAATATCGCTTTTGTCTCCCAGCTAATCGCTCTAGGGCTAATCTGCGGACACGTCTCGATACTGGCGGACCTATTTGATCCGGTGGTAAGAGAGTTATTTGCCAAGTACACGGTGAGTGCGAAATGAGACAAGAATACTGTGTCTAAGATTGGCTGTAAAATATCTGCCACTACAAAATTCCACTTATAACGGGTAGATAAACCAACATCTATCGTGAGCTCTTCATAGCTGTACGTTTTTATACTTGAGAGTATCAACCACTTGTAATCTGCGCGATGTTAGCTTACACTCCCAGGTTGACGCAGAGTGGCATAAAGGTACAGCATACGGGAAGCCTTCAAGCGCCTCACCTGTGCGTGTTGCTGCCTGGTTCGTATACGGCGCCGTTCGTGAGTGCCGCAGCCCGTGGGGCCTAGAGCGGGCTGCCCTCGCCATTTGGCTATCCGCAAGGTTTGGCACACCTCGTAGCTTGTGGCCCGAATCGCCTGTGATACCAGCAAAAACTGTCAGTGTGAGCTTCGTCCTGTTTGGAGAGAGACTTCTTGTTACTGGTGGACGTCTGCAGCTCCAAGCTATGTAGCCGAGTAGCCATATTTTCCATTGCAGTTTTCTGCTCCCGTCAGCGATGCCTTGTTTTTGTCTGTGGCTGCACAGCTTAACTTCGATTGTTGTAACCATTCCGATGAGTCATCATTGGCTTCCGTTGCTGTTGTGGCAGATGGCGTTGCTACGGACGCTACGAGCTTCGACTGTAGAGTAGCGAAAGCTCTGTCAGCTGTTTGCAGTAGCTTGTCGACAAACAGTCCGTCGTACGCAAATCGACGTCAGCTGAACCTGATGAGGAAGCTGATGTCGCCAGGCGTGCAGCAACAGTTCACTGGACATCACGCTTGCGTCGACGATAGTGCGTAAATGTCTCAAAAATTAAGATGGCCTTCTGTCACCGCGTTTCTCCTGATGCATCACCTGGGAAAGTCGTGGTTCACGTAATTTCTTGCAGCGAGCGATCAACGCCGTTTAAAGTGTGGTGTATGATTGTCGGAGCGGCGGATGTGTGATCATATCAGAGACTATTGCTTTTGGCCCCTGATCCAGGTTGCTAACTGCGAGAGTGGTTTTTCGCGGTCTTTGGTTTTGTTGCTCGAAGATATTCTCTGTAATCGCAAACAATACGTCTGGTTCGCCAGGCGTGAATGGAGGCGCTCTTAACTGCAACCGCGGCGCGGTTGATCGAACGCGCGTTCGTGCGTGAAAAATCTTCAGCGTGTTTCTGCTACTAGCGGAGTTTGCAAATTCATAGATTCCGTTTTGCTATCATTCTTCGGCACTGCAAGCTACAAAAGCTCAATCTCATGCTTTAGCCGTCGTATCTCGTCGTTTGTTGCTTGCAGAATTTTGTTGGCTTCTTCCATCTTTGGCGAAACTGTCGCACAATATTAAGTTTCGAGAGCTTTTCGTACTTTTCCCGGGGTCTCCAGTTATGTAGGAAATAAATTAAACCCCCATACAGCTTTGCGAAAAAGGAAAAAGAAGGAAAACTGTCTCAACTAACAATCAAAGACTAAAAACTTATAACTAACGTCTGCTGCACTTGCATCGAGTAATCCAAGTACACATCACTGACTACTCCCACGTTCCGACAAGTTTATTAAATCGTTATTTGGCCACAAACAGCACGAAACACCGCTGAAAACTATTAAATTTAGTAACTCTATAACAGCGCGCAAATAACTTTGTCAGTACTTAGCTTTATAGCCGCTACAGCTGCAACTGTACGCCGTGGGATATAAACATACTACTGAGGCGTCAGGCTTGGATGACCGACGTAAGCACACTCACGACTAACAGACCACTCGAGTCAATAGCACAGGAAGAAAGACTGAGGTTAATGAGAATCCACTAATAAGTTATTTTTACAGCAAATATTAACACAAATAAACTTTAAAAAGAGTAACTGAAGACAAAACCTTTATAAAATACTGGCGAGCAATTTCAACAACAGTCCAGCACGCGTGACGTCACACTTAAAATGGTTGCATCTAGCAGGAAAGAATTGAACAGGCGCAATTCTTTTTATTAAAAATGGAAGCTACAACGAATTTCCTTGAAAGTGTATGTTTGCGAATACGTATCATTATACTGAATAAAATTAGAAATATACAAGAGATCTGATGGTGCTCGTTGGCTATGTTCATGGTATATGTTATTACGTGGATGACGTATTACTCTTATCCTACAGATTTTTGCTGAGAAAAATCATTTACCCGGGATCGCGCTGTCTGCCCTCTAACTAACTATACAGCAGATTTTATCAAGTAGGCAGCGTGTCAGCTCGTACACACATTTCACCTTTCATTAACCTTACATCACTCGCATTTCCTTTTCCTATTCCGTTTATCTTATTTCGTCAAAAACAATACGTCTGCGATGTTGATCGTTACCGCCAAAAAATAATGAGGCAGCCTTCACAGGCTGGGGTCGTTTATTCGAGTTCTCTTCAGTTCCAGCTTGTTCGCGGGAATCGTGTG
>NW_026047630.1:0-100000 GCF_023864345.2 Schistocerca serialis cubense | reverse complement strand
AATGTGGAGTGTTTATGGAGGAAGTTCAAGGCAATCGTAAAACGCGTTTTGGACGGGTACGTGCCGGGTACAACTGTGAGGGACGGGAAAAGCCCACCGTGGTACAACAACAGAGTTAGGAAACTACTGCGAAAGCAAATAGGGCTTCACTCTAAGTTTAAACGCAGCCAAAACCTCTCAGACAAACAGAAGCTAAACGATGTCAAAGTTAGCGTAAGGAGGGCTATGCGTGAGACGTTCAGTGAATTCGAAAGTAAAATTCTATGTACCGACTTGACAGAAAATCCTAGAAAGTTCTGGTCTTACGTAAAATCAGTAAGTGGCTCGAAACAGCATATCCAGACACTCCGGGATGATGATGGCATTGAAACAGAGGATGACACGCGTAAAGCTGAAATACTAAACACCTTTTTCCAAAGCTGTTTCACAGAGGAAGACCGCACTGCAGTTCCTTCTCTAAATCCTCGCACAAACGAAAAAATGGCTGACATCGAAATAAGTGTCCAAGGAATAGAAAAGCAACTGGCATCGCTCAACAGAGGAATGTCCACTGGACCTGATGGGATACCAATTCGATTCCACACTGAGTACGCGAAAGAACTTGCCCCCCTTCTAACAGCCGTGTACCGCAAGTCTCTAGAGGAACGGAAGGTTCCAAATGATTGGAAAAAGAGCAAAGGTAGTCCCAGTCTTCAAGAAGGGTCGTCGAGCAGATGCGCTATACTATAGACTCTGACGTCGATCTGTTGTAGAATTTTAGAACATGTTTTTTGCTCGCGTATCATGTCGTTTTTGGAAACCCAGAATCTACTATGTAGGAATCAACATGGATTCCGGAAACAGCGATCGTGTGAGACCCAACTCGCTTTATTTGTTCATGAGACCAAGAAAATATTAGATACAGGCTCCCAGGTAGATGCTATTTTTCTTGACTTCCGGAAGGCGTTCGATACAGTTCCGCACTGTCGCCTGATAAACAAACTAAGAGCCTGCGGAATATCAGACCAGCTGTGTGGCTGGATTGAAGAATTTTTAGCAAACAGAACACAGCATGTTGTTATCAATGGAGAGACGTCTACAGACGTTAAAGTAACCTCTGGCGTGCCACAGGGGAGTGTTATGGGACCATTGCTTTTCACAATATATATAAATGACCTAGTAGATAGTGTCGGAAGTTCCATGAGGCTTTTCGCGGATGATGTCGTAGTATACAGAGAAGTTGCAGCATTAGAAAATTGTAGCGAAATGCAGGAAGATCTGCAGCGGATAGGCACTTGGTGCAGGGAGTGGCAACTGACCCTTAACATAGACAAATGTAATGTATTGCGAATACATAGAAAGAGGGATCCTTTATTGTATGATTATATAATAGCGGAACAAACACTGGTAGCAGTTACTTCTGTAAAATATCTGTGAGTATGCGTGAGGAACGATTTGAAGTGGAATGATCATATAAAATTCATTGTTGGTAAGGCGGGTACCAGGTTGAGATTCGTTGGGAGAGTCCTTAGAAAATGTAGTCCATCAACAAAGGAGGTGGTTTACAAAACACTCGTTCGACCTATACTTGAGTATTGCTCATCAGTGTGGGATCCGTTCCAGATCGGGTTGACGGAGGAGGTAGAGAAGATCCAAAGAAGAGCGGCGCATTTCGTCACAGGGTTATTTGGTAACCGTGATACCGTTACGGAGATGTTTAATAAACTCAAGTGGCAGACTCTGCAAGAGAGGCGCTCTGCATCGCGGTGTAGCTTGCTCGCCAGGTTTCGAGAGGGTGTTTTTCTGGATGAGGTGTCGAATATATTGCTTCCCCCTACTTATACCTCCCGAGGAGATCACGAATGTAAAGTTAGAGAGATTAGAGCGCGCACGGAGGCTTTCAGACAGTCGTTCTTCCCGCGAACCATACGCGACTGGAACAGGAAAGGGAGGTAATGACAGTGGCACGTAAAGTGCCCTCCGCCACAAACCGTTGGGTGGCTTGCGGAGTATAAATGTAGATGTAGATGTACATAGTATCTATTCTAGGAATAAGAACAATCTACATAAAGACCTAAAATCAGTTATTTATCAGCATCTATGATTTCAGATAAAACACGGTATAAACAGAGTTCGAAAGACTTTTTGACAGGCAACGCCTTCTACTCTGTAGATGAGTATCTTAACAGAGACTGTCAAGCCAGCTTAAGTAAAAATGTCTGTTAGATTTCAGTAAAGTTTAGGTATTTTGTGTATGATAAATTTATTAATAGTGCATAACATTGTTTCATTCTAACAGCGTGTTAATTCTGTAAATAATAGCTGTTCCAGTTAACCGCATTGTATTCACCTATTTCGACAATCTCCTGACAAATGAACACAGTAGTAAGTACTACATTCAAATGTTTTTGTGTTATACTTTCTGACATGTTCCACACCTAAGAGGGTCATGTAACTTTTTGGGTCTATGGAACGAAAACTGAATCTAGTCTAAGGTATGTATTGAATGCTATCGGTTGAGGATCTCACACTGATTCCGTATCTCTAGGTTTTCAGGAGACGAAACCGTTCCTCACACTAATTTCTGATCAAACTACGTGCCTATGGAGTATCGTCTCGGCTGTGCGACTGGGTTCGTGTGTTCCCGTCAAATGAAACTGTATGGTTGTGGGGCCCTTTCTAAGACCCAAAAATGTGTCATGTATATAGGCAGAGTGAAGCGACAAATGAAAATTTGTACCAAAGCTGGGATTCGATCTCGGTTCGCGGTTCGAGTTTATGGGGGATACCAAGTGGGCTGACCGTGAATGGGGGTTTGGAGTGAGGTCGGAGACGTGCTAGGGGAGTCTGTGTAGTTGTGCACAGCCACTGCACGAGGGTGGCCTAGTTAGCGGGAGGCCTGGGTTTGAATCCCAGCGTTGGTAATAGCCGCTATAATCTTCAGATATACAGAAAGATTACAGCTCGTAATAGTCGTCAGAAAGTCATCAAGAAAAGTCATATCTGACGTTCCGAAATTAAGTATTGTAAGACGTCAAAACTTTGCCCGAACAGGCCTTGGAAAGCCCAACGGTACCGACCGGCCACCGTGTCATCCTCAGGCCACAGACGTCACTGGATGTGGATATGGAGGGGCATGTGGTCAGCATACCACCCTCCCAGCCGTATGTCAGTTTCCGAGACCGAAGCCGCTATCTCCCAATCAAGTAGCTCCTCAGCTTGTCTCACAAGGGCTGAGTGTACCCAGCTTGCCAACAGCGCTTAGCACACCAGGTGGTCACCCATCCAAGTGCTAGCCCAGGCCGACAGCGCTTAACTTCGGTGGTCCGACGGGAACCGGTGTTAGGACTACGGCAAGGCCGCTGCCATTGCAGGCTGTCTGCTGTTCCTAATCTATACAGGACGTTTCTGTAAGAGTGTACACATCCTGAGGTCAGAGAAGCCAGCTCGAGGACGTATGGAAGTACACTTGTCTACCGCGTTGTCTAGCATTACTGTTTTCCAGCTTATGTCTAACTAACATGCAAAGAAGTTCACGTGTTCTTGAGCCGTGCTGCGGCTCGCGTTGGTGCTGTCTGTACGGTTACGCCCTCTGTTGCAGGCCAGACCGTATCGTTCAGTTGCCATAGTTGCGGTTGTTTGTCTTCCTCTCGTGTTGACTGGGCGCCACTCGGTTCCGCAAGCGTTGCCTGTCCGTTAGTGGCAGCAGCGGTGGTTATCGATATGCAGTAACTGTTTCACTATCTTTGGAGTGACGTCGTTGATTTCCGGGTCGTGTGGGTGGGCAGTTCAGCTGGGGTCTCAGGAGGAGCCAGGTCTGCGCAGTGTCAGAACACGCCAGGACCGCTGGCGGCACGCATGGACAGCCGGATGGAAGAGCTGTGGTCACGAGGGTGCACGACCTCGTCGTAAACCGGATCCAGCAAGCTTTAAGATGAGTGCTGTAAGGTGGTAACGGCCTTGCACCTTACATGAGTCGATTTAACGTGACATTTTAGGTTTTGCCGGTCAGAGTGGCCGAGCGGTTCTAGGCGCTACAGTCTGGAACCGCGCGACCGCTACGGTCGCAGGCTCGAATCCTGCCTCGGGCATTGATGTGTGTGATGTCCTTAGGTTAGTTAGGTTTAAGTAGTTCTAAGTTCTAGGGGACTGATGACCTCCGTAGTTAAGTCCCATAGTGCTCAGAGCCATTTGAACCATTTGAACTTCAGGTTTTGTTGGAGTAACACTCTAAATTGCGGTGTAGGAAATCTACGTGGAAAGGCATCGGCACGCGAGAATTACGCGATTTTGTAACTATAAGATTTTGCGGAAAGGCAGTACGCGAGATAGAGCTCGGCTACGTCCCCCATAGCCACCGAAGGCCACGGCCTGACGGAATGCATGGTTAACTGGGGGATTTCTGTAATCCGTTTAGAGAGGCTACAGCGGTCATCAAACTCTGAAGGACGTTCGCCTGCAGGTGTTCAAGTGTTTACCAAAACAGAGCACTGGATAGCTTGACGGGCTTTCCTGTGCGTGCTCTCGCCTATGACCCACTAATTTTACGCCTTCGAGTAACTCAAGTGGGGCAGGCCAGGAGTTCCGAATAACAAACTTTCAATCCAAGAATCTGTTTTCGCTACGACGGGGAATCTTGCCGGGAAAATCTCGAGTGGTCTCTTGGGAGGAAACGTCTAGTAAACGTGTTATTGCCCACAGCTGTGTTTCTTCCCAGCCGGCGAGGGCGGAGTTTACTTGTTAAATTTTGTAGAAATAAAAGAATGGTGGAAAAGACACGTATTCTCAGGCCGTACATTGGTCGGCACTGACAAACTGGGTATTTTAAGAGCTTCTAGTGATGTGATTCGCTGGGTAAAAGTTGAGGGGAGAAAAAAAGGTGAAGAGCGATCTTGCTGGACTCTCGATAGTGGTTTCCGTTCTGGGCTCTCTTACTGAGAGGACGTTAGCCAAGTCGTCTCCCGTCTTGTTTTTTCATTCTGAATGGACGTTAGCGGCGCCAGCTCTTTGCTGCCGGGAAGATCCGAGTAGTGTAGGAGTGTACTTTCCGAGACGCCACACGCCAACCGCTCAGCCTCCCCGTCGCCGTCGGAGACCGCCGCTGCAACTGGAACATTACGGTGAGATCGCTCCCGCTTCGGCCTGTGTTAGGAGTAACGTTAAATAGTTGGATCACGTGCAATTGCTGTTTCCACAGGGGTTTCACGGTGCTTCGGGGTGTAGTGGTTCGTCGTATTTTACGTTTTCTGTCGATGTCACTCGGTGAGCCAAGTTACAAGAGATCGCGTTTTGGAGCAATTTTAACATAGTTCACTGCCATTGCCAGTGAAAGACGTGTATATTTCTGTTGTCTATTGTCAAATCACAGTTTATGAAAGATGTTTATAGACTCCTGGAAATTGAAATAAGAACACCGTGAATTCATTGTCCCAGGAAGGGGAAACTTTATTGACACATTCCTGGGGTCAGATACATCACATGATCACACTGACAGAACCACAGGCACATAGACACAGGCAACAGAGTATGCACAATGTCGGCACTAGTACAGTGTATATCCACCTTTCGCAGCAATGCAGGCTGCTATTCTCCCATGGAGACGATCGTAGAGATGCTGGATGTAGTCCTGTGGAACGGCTTGCCATGCCATTTCCACCTGGCGCCTCCGTTGGACCAGCGTTCGTGCTGGACGTGCAGATCGCGTGAGACGACGCTTCATCCAGTCCCAAACATGCTCAATGGGGGACAGATCCGGAGATCTTTCTGGCCAGGGTAGTTGACTTACACCTTCTAGAGCACGTTGGGTGGCACGGGATACATGCAGACGTGCATTGTCCTGTTGGAACAGCAAGTTCCCTTGCCGGTCTACGAATGGTAGAACGATGGGTTCGATGACGGTTTGGATGTACCGTGCACTATTCAGTGTCCCCTCGACGATCACCAGTGGTGTACGGCCAGTGTAGGAGATCGCTCCCCACACCATGATGCCGGGTGTTGGCCCTGTGTGCCTCGGACGTATGCAGTCCTGATTGTGGCGCTCACCTGCACGGCGCCAAACACGCATACGACCATCTTTGGCACCAAGGCAGAAGCGACTCTCATCGCTGAAGACGACACGTCTCCATTCGTCCCTCCATTCTCGCCTGTCGCGACACCACTGGAGGCGGGCTGCACGATGTTGGGGCGTGAGCGGAAGACGGCCTAACGGTGTGCGGGACCGTAGCCCAGCTTCATGGAGACGGTTGCGAATGGTCCTCGCCGATACCCCAGGAGGAACAGTGTCCCTAATTTGCTGGGAAGTGGCGGTGCGGTCCCCTACGGCACTGCGTAGGATCCTACGGTCTTGGCGTGCATCCGTGCGTCGCTGCGGTCCGGTCCCAGGTCGACGGGCACGTGCACCTTCCGCCGACCACTGGCGACAACATCGATGTGCTGTGGAGACCTCACGCGCCACGTGTTGAGCAATTCGGTGGTACGTCCACCCGGTCTCCCGCATGCCCACTATACGCCCTCGATCAAAGTCCGTCAACTGCACATACGGTTCACGTCCACGCTGTCGCGGCATGCTACCAGTGTTAAAGACTGCGATGGAGCTCCGTATGCCACGGCAAACTGGCTGACACTGACGGCGGCGGTGCACAAATGCTGCGCAGCTAGCGCCATTCGACGGCCAACACCGCGGTTCCTGGTGTGTCCGCTGTGCCGTGCGTGTGATCATTGCTTGTACAGCCCTCTCCCAGTGTCCGGAGCAAGTATGGTGGGTCTGACACACCGGTGTCAATGTGTTCTGTTTTCCATTTCCAGGACTGTATTTCATTAACAGGATTAAGTAGGAAAAATTAATATTTCTCATGTTGGAAATAATTGTGGTTGCAGGGAATGTCTGCACCAAAGTATTGTTGACCGCAAATTGATATAATTTTAAAAAGGGCGGGAGAGACCGCGTAAGGATACATTTTAAGAAAAGAGCGGGAGAGACCGCGCATTGATACATTTTGTAATGGTAGCAGGGATTGCCTGCAGCAGAAAGCATTGTTGGCAAGAGAGACCGCACTTTAGCGTTCGTAGGAAGTCAGTGGTAAGCGAGATGTGAAGCAAGTTGGTAGCAGGTCTGAAGCGAGAGTTTGAGAGGAGTAGCACAGTCTAATATATACAGTCGCGACACTCACTGCTGTGAAAGTTGTTACCATTTGACAGTTCAAGTGACACTAGCGCCCCTAGCGGCCAGAAAGCTCGCCTTCCTCTGACGGCAGATGCGACGTAAAAATAATGTTTGTTTTTTAATTTGTACGTAATTTACAAAATAGTTAGTATATTTTTGCGTCACAAGTGTTAGGAGAACAGCAAGAGACATAAATGATCCTCAAATATAAATAAACAGAGCACGAACAATTGAATGAAGCGACATAAGCTGCAACATATTCTTGAAGAAATAATTAAGTAGCAGCATACAGTCGCACTTATTTCACTGAAAGTAAGAGAATACACGCTGTGTATCCCACATATCAAGTGTAAAAATGAAGCGACACATCACTTTTCATTATGTTCTGCTTTGCAGGAGGCCTGCTTCCAAAAATACAATTTCCACCTTATTCTTTGTGGTATCAGGTTTTCTCAATAAAATCCATGACTGTTTTAAAACTTTATTATATCCCATTGATACATTTAACGAAAATAAAATTAAATGAATGAGTCTGTTCTAACACTTTAGCAACCCAAATGAGCCAGCTTCATCACTTTTTTATTTCTTCTCTTGCTCCTACAGACTAAGTCTTGATTCCTGAATTTAATAATGTGAAAGGCACTTGTAATGAAGTTCCTTAAGGATACAGGCCCTTTAACAGAATGTACAGAAAATTTGTCAGAAATATCGTTTACTTTTCGGTAAAAATCTGCAGTAGCTGTAGCAGATGATGATATGGTGCCACAAGTAACAAGTGTCTCAGTGCCTGCTGCTACTGTATTACTCAACACACGAACTGCAGTGCTTCCTTCATTTTTGAAAATGCTGGCAGTTGGACAGCTCTTTTAGTGAGCTTGGGGGCCAACTTGTATTTCCTTTCACAATCACTTGAGTATGACTGACAAATGTCCTTCCATGGAGCAGTGCCAATCCATCCTTCATCTGTTGTGTGGATAATGTTATACCTGAATAAATTATTACGTATGCTTTTTATCAAGTGTGGGGTATCATAAAAAAGTAGATCTTAATCCCTTCGTGTACTAAGCATGGATTAACTGGTGTGATACCCACTCTCTGCCTCCACTCCACAAAATTCAAGCCTTGGTCAGTGACACGTGTTTTTACAATCAAACCTATCTCTGTGAGCTTTTTGAGAACTTTAAAAAATATGTGCGTCAGGTGGGTGGCTCCTACTGGTCCTTTAGAGAAATAATATACTAATGGCTGTTTAAAATTTGAGAATATTCCGTTAATCATAACTAATGCAGTATTGGCAACCACAGATGTACGTATCAAACCCATGTCTTCAAATCTAATAACACGATCCCTAGAGCTGTCATATATCAAATTTTCCATTAGTGACATCTCATCCACAGACAAATTAACAATGATATCAGTTTTTGGTAACTGCTGCACTTTCTGCTTTACAAGATGAAATATGTTATTATTTATCCCACAATTTAACTGCATATCTTCCACATACCTTTGTAAGGTACGTACTGATGAAAAGCTAAAACAGTGTGATAAAAAACTGTATTCCTGAGTACTATACAACAAATGAAGTGCAAATAATTTAGTTTCATATTTCCATCTCGCACCACGTTTTCCATTCAGTGGTATACTGATTTGGCTTATCAATAAATTGAGAGCATCTCTTTTCAAGTACTTGGAACCAATACTTTTTAATCTGAGATTGTCCTTTTGTACTTGTGTCCTGTGACGTTGCGGTTGCAGTTTATTCTTACGATGGGCACTTTCCTTGTCACGTAGTAATTTTGTACAAAGTCTAATGATTTGCACGTTTATATATTTCACACGATTTTCCAACACGCAAATAATTTCACGTAATCTATGCATTTCATCTTCAAAAGATGCCTGTGTTGCAGATTCCGTTGTTAGTGATTTTATATATGTCTCTCGTGTAGGAACATTTGTGGTAGCTGCTTCTTCTGCGTCAGGAAACAGTTTTATTGTTTTACTTTCACGTTTGTATGGCAATTTTCTCTTTATCGTCACTAGTTGTGGCTTATTCGACACGCCAAGTGACGTAGGAACTGCATTCCATACCAATGTTTTCTTTTCCGCGCTCATGAAACGGTTTGACTCGACAAGTAATGCACAAAACTTCACGTTATTGTGCAAAGAAAGGACATCTTTTTGCAGCAGGTCCTGTCTTCTGCTATTTTTTAACCATTTATTGCTAAAAAAAAGAAAAACAAATCCAGTAATTCAATACAGTTTAGAAAAAAATCGTAAATAAAGAGCGCTCTAATGTGACAATTCATACCTCTCAGGGTCCTTAGGAACCCTGAAGAATGACAAATGTGGTGTCTTCTTCCTATTATTACTGCAACTGATTGCGCTACATAGGCTGTCTTTCGTAAAAACCATGTCAAAAATGAATACAAACACTACTGTTTACATTTACTGAATACCGTATTCAGCAGCGTAGCTTCTCCACCGCTAGGGGCGCTGTTGTCGCAGTGTATGACAAAAATCAGCGAGAGTGTCGCGACTGTATATATTAGACTGTGGGAGCAGTGTGCTTTCCAGCCACCAGCTATGATTTACAAGAGATTATAAACGGATGTACAGAGACATCAACTGACTATTATCATAAGAGGAACTAATATTATGGAATTATTTTCTTTGCGAAACGCAAGACTACTGAAGGTATGTTTGCGCAATGCTAATTGTAAGATTATTGTAAAAAAGTCAGTCCCATTTGAACGCTTGTAAAATCATTTCATTACCAACAGTAAATATTTGAAGCGTTTTCAGAATATAATTAATTTTTGCCTGCAATGTTGCATTACTGATTATAATCCATCCCAAAAACCATCAACATAAAACTTTGCAATTTTTTTTTTGTTGTCAAGAAAAAGTGTAACTATGTATTACGTAACTTCAGTCAAATTAATTAAAGAATAACGTCCGCTTTGTTAATAAAGAATAACGTCAGCTTTGTTAATAAATACAGATACCTATTATGACAGCCACCAGCAGTTAATAGAGTATAGTAAACCAGAGTAAGTATATTCACGTCGCAGTTCGATGTAGCAGTCAGATGGCGATCCAGTAAGAGAAAAAAAAAAAAAAAGTTAAGGAACAGTTTGGGTTATTGCAGATAACGACTGAGGGCCACGACGACGACACATTCTACGTTTCGTCGAAATAATCAGAAAATCACTTTTAATAAGCAGAAATTAAATTTGTATGCGAAGATTGAGAAAGAGAATAAATTTCAAAGGGAATATTTCATTTGTTATTATGAAGCAAGAGATAGAAATCCTAGGGAAAGGTTTCATAGTTTACTGTAAAAGGGAAGGTTGCGTAACAAAAGTGATATAGAGCAGACGGTTATTGCGTAACAACAAAAGAGGTGTAGAGGAGACGGGAAGATTTCACTCGGCGACATCCAATCGGTAAGACTCTTTAGTGCATCTACTGTGAAAATGAATATACTGACTCTGACAATTGTATGAATAAGCTAGTGTTAAGTGGCGTAACGCTTATACTAAACTGTATACCTTTAATTCACAGCCCATCGGCAATTCTGTTTGCTCTATTGATTCTGCGTTGTTTATTCAGTGTTGAATCCGCTTTGAACAGTGATATATTTTGTTGCGTGTGTTAATTATAGACAATGTCCCGCAGAATAATTACTCTTTCTCAAAGTGATAAAAGTGTAGAAAATACTGACGAGAAATTCTTTTCAGGAATAGACAGAAGTAATACGTGTGAAAAACGCGGTAGTGAAACGTTAGGTGAACAGACATTCGAGAGCAGTAATAATATGGATTCTTTTGACGAACAATCAACTTCAGAAATGCCAACTGATATTGAGACATTAGTGGAAGATAATTTGTTTTTAAATACAATAGACGCTACACAGCCACAAATTACCCGTAGCAGACATAATAGTTGCAGTAACGAAACCACTATAATGCAGTTAAACAGTGTAACTCCATTACGTGCCGAAGCAGATTTAAACGGTACCCAGCTACACAATCTGTGTAGCAGGTACCACAGTTTTATTGGCAAAAATTCCGAAAGCACAGAAGAGGTGACACGATTACAATCGTCTGAGGATGTTCAAATGAACACAGATGTACAACCTTTAACAACGAATACAAATACACACAGAAGTCAATCCGAAACGGATCCAATAATGACATTTTTGCTACAAATGAGACAAGACAAAATCAAAACTTTAACAGAAGGGCACAAGAATGAGTAGACCTAAGAAACGAAATCAAGGCAGAACGCACACACACAGATCAGAAATTAGACAAAATGTACCAAAATCTAAAACATGAATTCAAAGTAGAAATTCAAGCAGTCGCTGAAAAATCAAACCAAGAATTACACGCCAAGTTTCAAGACATAACAGATAAACAACTAGCATTCGGGGTAAGCATACGAGAAACAATGACAGAGAACTTTTCTAAACAAAACGCTCACATTAATGAACGTTTTAACAATCACACTGAAAACTCTTTGATACGTCACCGCAAACTGGTGCGATCACAGAACAAAGAGGGAAAAGAACTATCACAAACAATAAAGAGCGACATGACGACATAAAGAAAGTGTTTGCTCAGGGAAAAACTTATGTGGACAATCACATACACTCGATTTCGGAAGAAATCGGAACGGTTAAGGAGACAAATAATCAAATACAAGAGAGGCTCACGGAAATCCAGTCACATACAATTGAGGCGAAAATTTCGACACACACTGAAATCCAGAATATTAGGGATAAATTAACAGAAGAAGTTTTGACACTAACTGACAAAATGGAACACACTGAAATCAATCAAGACTCAGAAAATTTGAAAGCAGATTTTAAGAAAGTAACCAAAAGTAATCGTAAATTACGAAACGAATTGACAGAAAAGATCAGTGAACTCACTACAAGAATAGACCTGTTAGATACTACCAATGACAGTATATCAGATGACACTACACCAGCCTCAGTTCAACAGATTTCTAATAATAAAGAAACGAAAATTACAAATGTGCAACAAACAATCGCAGACCTAGAATCACGTAATAATTTGTTACATCCGAAAATCAATTCTTTACAACAAATGATAGCTGGCACACAAGAAATAACTGCAAACAATCAATTCCAACAGAACACACACCATTACGACGTGCCTCAGATGCACAATACATATAATGTCGGTAGACTTCAGAGAGTGGGAGATCTTAACCAGGCAGAAAGGCACGCAAATTCATATTCACAACATTACGAAAATAATTACACACAAAGACATGACGGTTTCGACCACAAGCATTATTTCCTTTCAGTGAGAAAGTTTAAAACATTTAGAAACGACAGGACGCAAATACATCCACTGGACTCGATCCAAGAATTCAATGCAACACTCCCACCACCATGGCCAGTTCAACATAAGCTAGAATTTATTATTAGTTTTCTTGAAGGGGAACCAGCGAGAAGAATACGACCAATTGCTAGACAGTGTTTTTCAGTAGATGCATTCCAGGAAGCATTTCTACCAGCATATTGGTCAGATACCACACAGAGTAGCAGTAAGGATCTGCTAATTAGTCTGCCAAATTTCGAGAATTCTACTTTCCCAACAATCACACAATTTTTCGAGTATATTGTTGAACAAAACCAATACCTCAATGAGCCATGCAGTCAATCCGCATCAATACAGCTGTGTAATTCAAAACTCCCCAGAGCATTAAAAGTGTCATTATTAACAGGCCAGCAAAAGGACAGCGTGTACGCATTTAGAGACATCCTGCAATTGCTAGAGGGACACCAGGCAGATTATGCGTTTGTTAATAAGAACTTTTCACGGCATAACCCAAACCAGACAAACAATACTAATTTTGAGCAGACACGATTTGGCAATAACAGTCATAATAAACGCTTTTGCAGCGAAAATGAAAACTGTAATTGAGAATACACACAGGGATTCAATGAACAGCAGTGTAATAACAATGTACACTACAAATCAAGACAACAACAAAGCCATGCAAATACCACAACACATATACGACAAGAAATGCTGAACTGGTCAAAATTTCACATGACTCATCACCAAGAAAATACGACAGGTACAAACAATTACATGGGTCGGCAGCAAAATACACAAAACGAACAAAGACAGCCTTTTCAGTGAAACACGCGTGCCTCGCCGTATAACCACAGTTACGACGACAGAAGGAGAGAAAACGAACACCGACCGCAAAGGACATTCTACAACGATAATTTTCATAGAAATTCAAACAGTACACAACAACCAAGATATCGTATGAATGTACCAGACACAAGATTTAATCCGCCACCTACCAGTAATAATCAAAACGGTAGAACAGTACAGCTCATAGAAAACACACAACACTCCCCGACAGAAAATGAAATGTCAGAACATTTATGACTAAAGATAGCCTGTGATGAATCTCTAAATGACGACACTATGGATAAGGACAGAGAAAAAATAACGATGGAGAATGCCATTACACTCGACGACGTGTGTGACACATTGTTACACGAAAAACCGATCATGCAGAAAACTATATGCCACTCAATAATCCAGATAAATTTAAAGTCACAAAATACACTCCTGGAAATTGAAATAAGAACACCGTGAATTCATTGTCCCAGGAAGGGGAACCTTTATTGACACATTCCTGGGGTCAGATACATCACATGATCACACTGACAGAACCACAGGCACATAGACAAAGGCAACAGAGCATGCACAATGTCGGCACTAGTACAGTGTATATCCACCTTTCGCAGCAATGCAGGCTGCTATTCTCCCATGGAGACGATCGTAGAGATGCTGGATGTAGTCCTGTGGAACGGCTTGCCATGCCATTTCCACCTGGCGCCTCAGTTGGACCAGCGTTCGTGCTGGACGTGCAGACCGCGTGAGACGACGCTTCATCCAGTCCCAAACATGCTCAATGGGGGACAGATCCGGAGATCTTGCTGGCCAGGGTAGTTGACTTACACCTTCTAGAGCACGCTGGGTGGCATGGGATACATGCGGACGTGCACTGTCCTGTTGGAACAGCAAGTTCCCTTGCCGGTCTAGGAATGGTAGAACGATGGGTTTGATGACGGTTTGGATGTACCGTGCACTATTCAGTGTCCCCTCGACGATCACCAGTGGTGTACGGCCAGTGTGGAGATCGCTCCCCACACCATGATGCCGGGTGTTGGCCCTGTGTGCCTCGGTCGTATGCAGTCCTGATTGTGGCGCTCACCTGCACGGCGCCAAACACGCATACGACCATCATTGGCACCAAGGCAGAAGCGACTCTCATCGCTGAAGACGACACGTCTCCATTCGTCCCTCCATTCACGCCTGTCGCGACACCACTGGAGGCGGGCTGCACGATGTTGGGGCGTGAGCGGAAGACGGCCTAACGGTGTGCGGGACCGTAGCCCAGCTTCATGGAGACGGTTGCGAATGGTCCTCGCCGATACTCCTGGAGCAACAGTGTCCCTAATTTGCTGGGAAGTGGCGGTGCGGTCCCCTACGGCACTGCGTAGGATCCTACGGTCTTGGCGTGCATCCGTGCGTCGCTGCGGTCCGGTTCCAGGTCGACGGGCACGTGCACCTTCCGCCGACCACTGGCGACAACATCGATGTACTGTGGAGACCTCACGCCCCACGTGTTGAGCAATTCGGCGGTACGTCCACCCGGCCTCCCGCATGCCCACTATACGCCCTCGCTCAAAGTCCGTCAACTGCACAAACGGTTCACGTCCACGCTGTCGCGGCATGCTACCAGTGTTAAAGACTGCGATGGAGCTCCGTATGCCACGGCAAACTGGCTGACACTGACGGCGGCGGTGCACAAATGCTGCGCAGCTAGCGCCATTCGACGGCCAACACCGCGGTTCCTGGTGTGTCCGCTGTGCCGTGCGTGTGATCATTGCTTGTACAGCCCTCTCGCAGTGTCCGGAGCAAGTATGGTGGGTCTGACACACCGGTGTCAATGTGTTCTTTTTTCCATTTCCAGGAGTGTATATATATATATATATATATATATATATATATATATATATATATATATAGGGCGTCCCAGCTATCTTGTCCACCCAAAATATCTCTGGAACAATAACAGCTATTGGAAAACAACTTTCACCGGTATCAGTGTAGGGCTGGGGCCCATGAATGTACATATTTGGAAACATTCTAAAACGAAAGCATGTATGTTTTTTAACACAAACTTGTGTTTTTTTAAATGGACCTATATTTTTTCTTTAGCAATTGCATCGCAATATTCCCATTACATCCCGAGATGTTGAGACGCGAAGTTGACGCTTGAAACACCCGACATGCGCTGCTAGCGCACGTCCTGAGGCTCAGGCGTGAACCCCATGCTGCCCGTAATCGCGATGTGATTGACATGCGTAATCACACTTCCATACTTATCAAGAGGCCCCGAAGCGAATAATACGGTCTGCTGCCATCCTGCATCAACGTCGTACATTCCATCAGGTATTTATCCCATAGGCCAGGGGTGATGCGGTTCTGTAACATATCTCTGTACCGCAACGTTAGTCACAAAGTTAACTTCGCTTATCGTTAACCCGTTACTAAAATGGTAATGTCGTTCAACGTTAAAACTTTACTTTACTGTAGATCTAGCGCAAGTGACAGTTAATCATTCACTCGTAATAGTAAAATTCATGTTGACGGTTTTAGTGAAACGAGCAAGTGGACTAAAAGTTTTACCGTTGTTTAGGTAAATATATTTTGATTTGGGAAGTTCAGGTAGGACATAGAAGATGTATGTAAACACGTTCCGGCCAGTGTGGGCGTGCGGTTCTAGGCGCTTCAGTCTGGAACCGCGTGACCGCTATGGTCGCAGGTTCGAATCCTGCCTCGGGCATGGATGTTTGTGATGTCCTTAGGTTAGTTAGGTTTAAGTAGTTCTAAGTTCTAGGGGACTGATGACCATAGATGTTAAGTCCCATAGTGCTCAGAGCCATTTTTTTGTAAACATATTTAACCAATTAGGTTTATTATCACATAATTATCAATGTCATGTTTATCTAGTGCGTTAAATGACACATTGTGGCAAACAAATGTTTCTTAACATCACTGGGTAAAATGGCCCTTTGTAGAAACTTTCACTGTGATACCAGCACTACATACTAAACATAGCGTTCACATCTCATGCTCAAAGTGATGCCCATTGCTTCGCATACATAGGGTCAGTCTGCGGATGAAGGATGCCCTACTTCGTGCTACTGTTCCCTCTTTGATGGCTGTACAAGCATCAATATTGCGTTGCTTCATGTCCTCTGGTGTTGTTGGTTCATGTTGGTAAACAGCATCCTCCACTGCTCCCTAAAGAAAATAATCCAGCGGTGTAAGGTCCGGAGATCGGGCACGCCGCCTAACTGGGCCACCTCGTCCAATCCACCTACCAGGGAACTTACGGTTCAGACGTCGTCGTGCTCGTAAGGCGTTATGTGCAGGGCATCCGTCATGCTGATACCACATGACCATTCTCCGGTTCAGAGATACAGTGTCCAAGAGAACAGGAAGATTGTGTCGTATAAATCTGGAGTATTGTCTGCCATTTTGGATGCCATTTATAAAGAAAGGTCCAATAATGGTACCTCCAATAATCCCACACCAAACATTAACTTTCCACGGACGTTGATGCTCTACCTGACGGAGCCATTTTGGATTGTCTGCGGACCAATAATGCATATTCCTCATATTGACAATTCCTTTGTTGGAGAATGATGCCTCGTCGGTAAAGAGAACATCTGCAAAAAAAATTGGATTAGTCGGAAGTTTTTGCTGAGCCCACCGACAAAATGTTACCCTATTGCGGAAGTCATTTCCATGAAGATTCTGGTGTAAATGAACATGGCAAGGATGAAATTTATGACGTTTAAGAATACGCTGTGCACTTGATTTCTACACACCAACTTCACGTTCAATTTGACGTGTGCAGATTTGAGGATTCACAGCTATGGTAGCGAGCACAGCAACTTCAGCACGTTCATCTGTGCGTGTTCTAGGACGATGTCGAGGTCTTGGATTTAAGCTTCCCGTTTCATGTAGACGAGATGTGAGACGACCAAACATCCGGCGCGAAGGCGATGGCTTGTCAGGGAATCATCTTCTGTACAGTCGTTCTGCCTGAACAGCATTTCATCCACCTACAACAGGATACAGTACAGGTATGTAGAGTAGGGTAGAAAACAGACATATTAACTTAATAATCATAATGTTCGCTAACAGTACTATCAACAAACAAGCAATCTCATAACGTATTTCGCGCCAACGTACATTCTCCATAGATCAGCAGCATTTCTGCCATATCTTCATGTGTGTACATTATACTGTACAATATAAGTTCCACAACACAACGTTTAATCACAATGTTTACTACCTCCGTGCCGTCACTAGATTACTCTGATGCACGACTACACTGGCAAGCGGTGTACTGCACGCCAAAGCTACAACAAATGGGATGCTCGGAGGGTGGTGGAGTACAGGAGTTTGCATGGGTCGCAAATCATAAACAAGGCGAAGTGGTAACTGTGGCAGTAGTGGGAACTACGATGGACACTTGACTAGGTAGAGCCAGGCCCTGCGCGACAGGCACAATGGGTCATATAACGCATTAGATGAACCTTATTTTGGGTGTGCAGGATAAGTAAGACAACCCGACGGGTGTACACCGATCTGTAGTGGTTCATATTGTGTACGTAGATACGTAAAACATGCAAGAGGGAAACCATTATGTGCTTATGAGAGTTGATGGCAGCAGACCGTATTATTCGTTTCGGACCTCTTGATAAGTATGGAGGTGTGATTACACATGTAAATCACATCGCGATTACGGGCAGCATGGGGTTCACGCCTGAGCCTCAGGACGTGCGCTAGCAGCGCATGTCGGGTGTTCCAAGCGTCAACTTCGGGTCTGAATATCTCGGGATGTAATGGGAATATTGCGATGCAATCAACGCCATTGTGTATGTGCTTTGTCATGCAAATGCTTTCGTTTTAGAATGTTTCCAAATATGTACATTCATGGGCCCCAGCCCTACATTGATACCGGTGAAAGTCGTTTTCCAATAGCTGTTATAGTTCCAGAGCTATTTTGGGTGGACAAGATAGCTGGGACACCCTGTATATATACAGGGTGCGTCACCTAACGTTACCGCTGGATATATTTCGCAAACCACATCAAATACTGACGAACCGATTCCACAGACCGAACGTGAGGAGAGGGGATAGTGTAATTGTTTAATACAAACCATATAAAAATGCACGGAAGTATGTTTTTTAACACAAACCTACGTTTTTTAAATGGAACCAAGTTAGTTTTGTTAGCACATCTGAACATATAAACAAATACGTAATCAGTGCCGTTTGTTGCATTGTAAAATGTTAATTACATCCGGAGATATTGTAACCTAAAGTTGACGCTTGAAACCTCCGACGTTCAGTTGCGTGTTGTAACAAACACGGGCCACGGTCGGCGAGCAGCATCTGCAGGGACATGTTTACGATGACGACCGTGTTTACGAGTGTGGCTGTAGTGCACTGTTGTGGTTTGGTCTAGCTGTCGCAGTGTCCGCATGTAGCGCTTGCTGCTATTGTTATTCTGCATTCGTCTCCGCACGCAGACCAACTGTAGTACACCGTGTTACCAGACGTCTGTGATAGTGCAGTGTTGTAAGAACTGTGACCATGGTGTATTCGAACTCTGAAAAGGCGGAGATGATACTCATCTATGGCGAGTGTCGACGAAAGGCAGCTGAAGCCTGCAGGGTGTATGCAGAACGGTACCCGGACAGCGAGCATCCAACGTGCCGCACATTGCAAAACATCGACCGCCAACTGTATGCAACAGGTATGGTCGTAGCACGCAAACGGGTCCGTAACACGCCCGTCACAGGTGCAGTTGGTGTGTTAGCTGCTGTTGCCATGAACCCACACATGAGTACACGGGACATTGCGAGAGCCGGTGGACTGAGTCAAAGTAGTGTCATGCGCATACTGCATCGTCACCGCTTTCACCCGTTTCATGTGTCGCTACATCAGCAATTACATGGTGATGACTTTAATCATCGAGTGCAATTCTGTGGTGGTGGTGGTTAGTTTTTAACGTCCCGTCGACAACGAGGTCATTAGAGACGGAGCGCAAGCTCGGGTTAGGGAGGGATTGGGAAGGAAATCGGCCATGCCCTTTCAAAGGAACAATCCCGGCATTTGCCTGAAACGATTTAGGGAAATCACGGTGCAAGTCTGTCAATGGGCATTAACAGAGAATGCGTTGCAGTTCTACCTGTTTACCGATGAAGCGGGTTTCACAAACCACGGGGCAGTGAATCTACGGAACATGCATAACTGGTCCGTGGACGATCCTCGCTGGCTCAGACAGGTAGAGCGACAGCGACCGTGGACTGTAAATGTATGGTGCGGAATCATTGGCGACCACCTCATTGGTCCTCACTTCATTGCAGGGGCCCAAACAGCTGCAACATACATCGCGTTTCTACAGAATGATCTGCCAACGTTGCTCGAAAATGTCCCACTGGAAACGCGTCGACGTATGTGGTATCAGCATGATGGTGCACCTGCACATTCCGCAATTAATACTAGGCTGACTCTTGACAGGATGTCTAGCGGTTCTAGGCGCGCAGTCCGGAACCACGCGACTGCTACGGTCGCAGGTTCGAATCCTGCCTCGGGCATGGATGTGTGTGATGTCCTTAGGTTAGTTAGGTTTAGATAGTTCTAAGTTCTAGGGGACTGATGACCACAGACGTTAAGTCCCATAGTGCTCAGAACCATTTTTTTTTTCTTGACAGGATGTTCGACGGGCGTTGCATAGGACGTGGAGGACGCATAAATTGGCCAGCCCGTTCTCCTGATCTTACACCTCTGGACTTCTTGCTGCGGGGTACGTTAAAGGAGAATGTGTACCGTGATGTGCCTACAACCCCAGAGGATATGAAACAACGTATTGTGGCAGCCTGCGGCGACATTACACCAGATGTACTGCGACGTGTACGACATTCATTACGCCAAAAATTGCAAATGTGTGCAGCAAATGATGGCCACCACATTGAACATCTATTGGCCTGACTCCGTAATTGAAAACGGAAACCACGTGTGTTCGTGTACCTCACCCCTCATGGTAATGTACATGTGCGTCAGTGAAAAAGACCAATAAAAAGGTGTTAGCATGTGGACGTAATGTGGTGTTCCAGTTTCTTCTGTAGCTAAGGTCCATCACTGTTCCCTTTGGATCCCTACGTAATTCGGTGCTCTCCGATACACACAATCGAACAGCGGAGGAGTGGTACTCAAGCGTCAACTTTAGGTTACAATATCTCCGGATGTAATTAACATTTTGCTCTCTTGTTGCACTTACTGCTGATCTAGCTGATTCTCAAGTGCAACTTAAATTCTTTGGACAATTTTAGTTTGAAGACAAAAAGTTTTCACGACAGTATTACGATCATAGGAACGCCATTTTTTGGATGTATTATCTTTCATTTCCGACCGCACTACGGACTCACGCCATTTCTTCAAGTGTTTTAGAGTGAACAATATGGACCTTTAGCATATTTTACATTTTGGACCTGTCTGACTATCTCAAAACCTTGCAGAGAAATTTTCTGAGTTTGTAATAGTGTTATGTTACGTTCTCGTTATATTCCAGCTAGTAAGGCAGGCGGGTTACGTGACAGCCCCTCCAGGCGCTCTGCTGGCGTGAAGCCAGGCTGAGGGAAATACGCTGATGGTTGTGGGATACGTGGAAAGCGGAAAAATTTACTGTAGTATACCGGGATTTGGGAGTGAAGATCGATATTATCTGACAGACGTTAGTACGTTTTGGAACAGCACATTGCAATTGTGTGGGAAAGGAATGATTTGAGGCAGTTCTTCGATTCTCTTTAATTGAATAGAATATGGTTATACAATTGAAGATGGGCTGTTGATGTGGTGTGAATATAGCTACCAATGTCAGATTGTAATTAAATTCACGAAGTATTCCGTCACCTGTATTGGAGACAGAGAAGGAAATTCAATATGAAATCAGAACTGGAAATGCGTTGTAACCGAACACGTTATTTGGTAGTAATCTGTGTGTGGTGCAGTTACCACTAGACGAACATTTCACCACATATGCTCCTGTCAAATACTTCTCAGTAATAAAATAATATAAAGAATTGGATGCTGCCAAGTGACATCTTTGAGAACGGCAGATATTTTATGATTTGTGGCTTAGAAACGATTGGCTGCATTACTATGAGCTACTTGTACATTTTATCAGATTTCTGGCAGGGTAATGGAATTTACTGATAATGATTGGAGAATTTTTCAGCTGTTGAGTTTTGTGCAGCTTTCTCAAGAAATGTTTTTCAAACTGTTTCCTCTAAAGAAATGTTGCTTATGTTAGTTTTTTGATATCTTTCATTGTAGTGCTTATTGAAATGTCGCTAGAACAATCATTAGTTCTCCACTATGTTGGGCAGACGGAATGATGAGAGGATTAAATTTTTATCATTTAATTTGGAAATAACGAAATATAATGCAGTGAATTTTATTTCCTTACTGACATATGGTACTGTTATGTTAGCATCTGAGCGAGTTTCTGCTGGTTGTACAGCCTGGCGAGTTGCAGAGGGGTGTTCCCACCTCCGTCGCTGACCTCTCTGTCGGCCCCTGCCTCGAGCAGTGCAGCTGCCGACTCTTCGTGGCTAAAGACTGCCACAGAGTGCAGAGGTGTCCTCTCCAACTCGTTCCTGGCGTTGGGGTCGGCTTTCCACTCCAGCAGTAGCTGCACGAGAGCCGTGTGGCCGTACAGTGCAGCCACATGCACGGGTGTGCTCTGCCCACTGTCCCTGGCGTCAGCCTCGGCCCCGCCCTCCAACAAACACCTCGCCACCTGCAGGTGTCCCTTGTCTGCTGCCCAATGTAGGGCAGTCTGCCTGGACGCGTCCCTCATCCTGACGTCCGCCCCTGCCGCCATCAACAGGCGTAACTGCTCCAGCGCCCCCAGCTGAGCTGCCTGGATCAGCCTGCTGTCGCCCTCTTGTTCAGAAAGGCTCCTGCACAAATCACCGAGGTTCTTAAGCTCTAGAATAAACACACTCACAAAGCGATGAAAACAATCACAGAAACAAAACTGTCAGCAGTTGTGAATAAACATCTGTCTGTGATACGGAAAAGTCAGATTATCAGATACAGACATTCAGCACCGCCCCCTCATAAAGTCTTCATCCGCTTTCCAATCAAAACTCCTGGATTCCATCTGCTACATCAGTTGTCAAATTTCGTCGAACAATAAGCCCCTTCAGCCTCAGCATGCTATTGTCATTCGTCGTAACCTCCACTAACACATAGACTTAGTACAGCCATCACTTGCTCTCTGTCTGTAGCAATCCCTTCGGACACTTAAGGGGGTACGACGTCAAACGGGCCGACTTGGAGCATACACCTGTAAGTATGGTTTGAAGGCTGTGCAAAATTCATCAAAGAATCTCTCTTACTTGTGAAGAAAAATGTACCTATAGCAACAAATGCAGCCAATAGTAAGCGAAAATATGATGAAATTTCACATGTAAAAAAATTTATTTTGTTATGTTTTTGAACTTCCACTGCTATGAGTGTGAATCCCGAATCCTTCCTGGTCATGCTGACAAAGTTCTATGAATTTATTTGTAAAAGTATAGACAGTAGAAAATAAAATGTCCTGTGGTGCCTCTTCTGCTCCAAGTCGGCCCGTTTGACATCCTACCCCCCTGAAAAAGCAAACACACGAACTTAATCACATCTCAGGCAATTTCCTTACATGGAAGCAAATAAATACCAGCCCACTTATTCGTATATTTTGTGTCACATGGACACCAAGGAGAGAAAATTTTTGCAGTACACCAAATAAGTTGGTCAGCATAAAATGGTTCAAATGGCTCTGAGCACTATGAGACTTAAAATATGTGGTCATCGGTCCCCTACATCAGTACCCTACCAACGGCCGGATTGTTCAGCATATTTTAGATACAATAAAGGTACGAAATCAGCTCTCCCTGTGCCCACCCCCTTCACACAAACACATAAACATGTGTTCACTGAAAGATACCCATAAACATCTGCACATAATCTCACACCCAAACGCCAAGCCCACACTACTGAATTGCTGCACACTCACTCACTTTTTGACTAGATTACTCTTCTGGCTCCCATGTCTCCGAATGTAGCAACAAAATCTGTAGCCCTTAAGAGGAAATTAATACGTCGCCCACTTTTGTACATGACCGTAACCCATATTTCTGTAAGCCAACTTTAGCTACTTGAAAGTATTATGTTCCATACTCTATTGATGTAGGTACCAAGAAACTGCACCTTGTCATTGGCATTTGTAACCTCAATACAATGAACCCAATAGGTAGTAACTCCATTCTAATTCCATAACTTGTGTGTTACATGTGGTAAAGAGTGAAATGCAGCAAATTGTTTATAAACCAAAGACAATCAATAGTAAAATTCTTTTAATATCATGCCAATATAGATGATACAGATGATAAATCCAATACCCACTAATCTCACACACACACACACACACACACACACACACACACACACACACACACACACACTAAAAATATTATGTGCACATGCAGATGCTGATTTCGCTGTTCCAACTGAAATAGAGTCTTTGCAAGCAAACAAAAAGACTGACTAATGCAGTTCGTACATTGAAAATATGTTTTCTGACAGATATACGAAAAGTTTTTTGATGTTTCATATCGAATAGTTAGGCGGACAATTGCAATTTTCAATGAGTGTACAGTGGACAACGGCCTGGAAGTGGTTCGATCCCCATTGCGTTTGCTAGCCAAGATTCTGGCGGAACTGGAGCACCTTTCCCAGCTTGGAGTGTGCATTGGTTTACAGGGACCCGCAGTCTGACATCAAATACTGCAAGTGGTAGGACTTCGTTTTAAAACACACATAGCACTGGCAGAGGTCAAAGTTGCATGTGTTAATCCTGCAGGTGTGGGTCAAACAGTCAACTGTAGAGTTGGACACTCTGGTATGGAGCAACCAAGGTGGCTCACACGCAAATGTCTCTATCTGTGTCTAACACCAATGTTGTTGTAGCGGTAATCACTCGGCAACTGGTATGGATCAGTGACACTGTAAGATTTTTAGCCTACTGCTTCTGTCATTATTGTTCTGCATGTCCTTCGATCAGCTCTTTAATTATCAGCTGTCTGTCTCATCGCTTCCAATACAAGAAACTGCTGCTCCAGTCCAACAGACGTTCTGCGCAGCTGAGCTACTTTTCTGTATGCTTGGGCATTTGTGTGGGGTCTTTGGTGCCTCTGTAATTTGCTGTTAAGATATGGGGAACTATATACTCTAAATCTACTGTTAAAGCAGCCACGTATGTTACCCACAGTGGCAGGGGATTAGGTTTTGTAAGTGTGTGGTTACAAAGACTGGCAGAGATGCCAACCTATAGGGATGTGCTCAAAGTGTCAACCAAGGCCAGCTTCCCTCTGCATCTCGAGGAGCTATGAAAGGTCATGCTGTACCAAGCAATTTCGTGAGTCGTATTTCTCCAATGATGTTAGCAAGTTACATTAACAGCTTATGGACTCGTTGATGAATATTCATTTGTACAAATATGCAGACTGTCTGAAGTCCTATAAAGCAGTTTTCCCAAAACTTTAAAGTTCTCTTTCTTTTATATCTTCTATGCATCTCTAAAAACCTTCACAGTGTGGACTTCATTGAGAACAATAATTCAGTCCAAAATATTGCAATGTTATCAACAATCATCTTTTGCACATTAATTGTTGCTATCCCATATTTCAATTGCTGGACATACCAATTTTTAAAAAGTACTAATATGAAACAGATGAAACGCATGATTCAGTCACAAAAGTACGAAGGAAACCCTAAAATTATTATACCTTAAGATTTTTTAACTCTATGTCCCTGTAAATTCCTTTATCATTTATAATATTTTACTCTTTTCTCTCTCTACTGGTGTCAAATATTACGAATATCCAGAATGAGATTTTCACTCTGCAGCGGAGTGTGCGCTGAGAGGAAACTTCCTGGCAGATTAAAACTGTGTGCCCGACCGAGACTCGAATTCGGGACCTTTGCCTGACGCAGGCAAGTGCTCTACCAACTGAGCTACCGAAGCACGACTCACGCCCGGTACTCACAGTTTTACTTCTGCCAGTACCTCGTCTCCTACCTTCCGAACTTTACAGAAGCTCTCCTGCGAACCTTGCAGAACTAGCACTCCTGAAAGAAACGATATTGCGGAGACATGGCTTACCCACAGCCTGGGGGATGTTTCCAGAATGAGATTTTCACTCTGCAGCGGAGTGTACGCTGATATGAAACTTCCTGGAAGATTAAAACTGTGTGCCCGACCGAGACTCGAACTCGGGACCTTTGCCTTTCGCGGGCAAGTGCTCTACCAACTAAGCTACCGAAGCACGACTCGCGCCCGGTACTCACAGCTGTACTTCTGCCAGTACCTCGTCTCCTATATTCCATACTTTACAGAAGCTCTCCTGCGAACCTTGCAGAACTAGCACTCATATCAGCGCACACTCCGCTGCAGAGTGAAAATCTCATTCTGGAAACATCCCCCAGGCTTTGGATAAGCCATGTCTCCGCAATATCCTTTCTTTCAGGAGTGCTAGTTCTGCAAGCTTCGCAGGAGAGCTTCTGTAAAGTTTGGAAGGTAGGAGACGAGGTACTGGCAGAAGTAAAGCTGTGAGTACCGGACGTGAGTCGTGCTTCGGTAGCTCAGTTGGTAGAGCACTTGCCCGCGAATGGCAAAGGTCCCGAGTTCGTGTATCGGTCAGGCACATAATTTTAATCTGCCAGGAAGTTTCATTACGAAAATGTTTCACTTAATGACAGCTAGCGGAAACAAGAAGCTAATATCAGAATATTACTCAATTATGATGAGTACCATTTGAGAAGATGTACTTGATATAAACAATAATGGAAGTGTAATGAATTAAATGCAATCAGAAGGAATGACTGTGTCAGTGACAAGTGAAACATTTAAGATACACTGAAATGGTAATCAGTGTTAAGCGTTCAGATATACTGAACTTGCAGCGTAGTGAACCTGAGAAGACAAATGGAAGCTGCTGACAGACCAGCACTATAATTGCGATTCCCTCATTAGAGTGAGCACTTACCTGAAACTTTATATTTATTTTTCGCTGTGACAGATAATTAAAAGCAGCATAATGGCGACCAGACGAATTCAGTTGAAGAGTGTGTCTCAATTTTATGTCGATGTCAAGTGCTCTGGTGATAAAAACAATTTCCCCTTGTATGTAAATCCAACAGCATTCTTTGTACTTGACGTGTCAAGCAAGGTGGTTCATTGCTTGGCACATTGGATTCACAAATAGGAGAGACGCATCATATCCCTGTCAGACCCTCTAGATTTAGGGGTTTTCTAAGATTTTTCCTAGATTACTCCCAAAAAATACTGGGATGGTTCCTTTGAGTGGGTCATGGCTGATTTCCTTCTCCCTCCTTTCATAATTCGAGCTTGTGTTCCGTCTCTAACGACCACACTGTTAACAGGAAGTTTCCATCAAATCTTCCTTCCTTCTACAAAACACCATAACAGGCAATGCAAATGTGGACTTCATAAATTACTATACAATTTTTCTGTGACTGTGAAAATGTTATTAAATACATTCTACCAGTTGGCTTTGATTTTAGCATTGGTATTTTTTATATCATTATTTGTTAATACCTGATGTCAACGTATTACAGTCGTATGTAATCTAGTTATGATATATTTATCCTATGTTGATCAAGATTTTTTCGCTAGGGGACTCCATTGCAATTAAGAGACATCTGTAAATAGGACTATGGTTGTTCTCCAATATTTTCTTGTCATCCGCGATGTTCAGCACCACTGCTTGAGCTCCTGCGACTGTGGCTCGCAGCAGTACTTTTGTTAGATGTGGCATAGAGTTCTGAAGACGTGTACCACGTCCCATTGACGAACATAGCACTGCTTATGTTTTGTTAGAATATGTGGTGGGCAGTGGAAGGAATATTGCTACAATATTTTACTGGTGGCATTTGTATCCATGAAGTTAACATTTTGAGATTATCAAAAATTCCCATCTCAGGATCCTTTATCAGTGCAAACATTTTCTTACGGTTCAAATGACTCTGAGCACTATGGGACTTAACTGATTAGGTCATCAGTCCCCTAGAACTATGAACTACTTAAACCTAACTAACCTAAGGACATCACACACATCCATGCCGGAGACAGGATTCGAACCAGCGACCGTAGCGGTCACGCGGTTCCAGATTGAAGTGCCTTTTATTGCTCGGCTACTCTGTCCGGCTACTCTGAATTAACTGACACCATTTATCCCGGTTAACTTAAACTAGTTCATGTTCAGCCTATTTATGGTTCTATCTATGCCCATTTATGTCAGTTTGGATTCTTTTTACACTTCACTTTCACTTCACTACTTGGACATATGTTGTCAAGATTTTCTCGATTTTCTAGAAATCGTCCTTCTTTTTGATCAGCAAACTGATTTCGTTCATTTATACATCCCTGATTTACCATCTTCATATAGGAAACCTGAAGTCCTGGTAATGTTTCGAGACAGGTTGCGTCTAACGTTGCAGACAGTAGCCATCCCTATTGAATCTGGCTATTCACTGGTAATAGTGTCATAAACTGTCCATTAACATTGATTCAGGATGGCTCATCTATTACAATGTTGTACCTCACGTTCATCACCTTTTTATATTTCATTCGATCATACACATTGTCAAATCCCGAATGGTGGATGACTTTTAAAACGTATTTGTGTATCCTCAGTAAATCCAGCACGGTTGTAGTGCCTTGGCAACCACCTACAATGTTTAAAAGAAGTAGTGTCATTCTGTTATGTAGTGCACGTGCTAAAATTTGAAATCCATATTGAGTAATGTTGTCAAGCCACAGTCATACTTCTTTGAGATGAACACCCCCTACCCCCCAGTAAAGCCTCTATGAAATATTGGTTTGGCTGATAACTTCGCTATATGTGTGTATCAGGACTCAACATTTTTGAGGAGCGTTCAGATATTGGAAAAGATTTGATGCTTTAATCCTGAAGATGAGTTGATCACCTCTCATATTTCTCGTCAGGTTAAAGTGATTAAAACGCTGTCATTTCCTTCTGCAGTACTGCCTGTAGCAGTAGACTCCTTCTTCTCTACTTCTCTCTGGATTCGCACGCAGAGTATTGAAATGTGTAAAAATATTTTGTACTTGCTTCCCACATCCAGCATTTTGTTGCATTTCATCTTAACTCTTCTGCTGGTAGCTTCTTTGCCCTTCTCCTTTACTGTGTGATGTGTAATACTACAGTTTGGTTTCTCGCTGTGTTTATTTCCGTGTGTATTTGCCTGGGTTGTAAAAATTAGTCATGTTGTATTGATTATTATGGTGTTTGCGTCGTCGTCAAAAAATCACATTGTGTGTTACCTGTTGATAATGGCCATGGAGCCACGTGGAACAATCGTAATCATTTGTCGTTTTCATTTGCATCACTGTACACTCGTTTGTGTACTGTATTAGGGATCATCTGATTTTCAGGTTTGCGTAATATAGGGACCAATGTATCCAATTTTAGAAATGTGGGGAAGGTGTCACACAAGTTGTGTACATTTGTAAGAGGGTCGTTCAATAAGTAATGCCACACATTTTTTTAAAAAAATCCATTAATATACATAGGCGGCATTTGATGTTAGTTCTGTGCTCCAGCGAAGTTTTGAACCGTTCTGGCAAATGGCAGAGGCGTAGTACAGTGTCAAAATGGCTTCTACATACGACTCACCTCACAAGCAGCGTGCTGTTATTCAATTCTTGTGTGAAGAAAAAAGAAACCGTGGTGCACATCCATAAACGTTTGTGTGCCGTGTACGGCGATGCTGCAGTGTAGGAGTACAGTTTGTCGATGGGTAAAAATAGGTACAGTTTCAGTAAATGCAGAAACAGAGCTCCAGGATCAGCCACGCACGTGACTTCATGTCACAGCCACTGCTGCAGAGATGCTGAATCGTGTGGATGCCCTTATTCGTGCCGACCGGCGCATCACAACTCGACAATTGGCTCTACAGTTGTCGGTCAGCATTGGAAGTGCGTCTACAACAATAGAGGCTCTCAGATAGTCAAAGACGTGTTCACAATAGGTTTCATGAATGTTCACAGGAGACGACAATATTCAAAGAAACTGAATTGTTGGGGCGTTCTGAGACCGACAGAGAGGCCTTCCTGTTATAGTTCGTTACGTTGGACGAAAACTGGGTGCACCACTTTGCACCAGAAACCAACAGGCAGTCCATGGAGTGGCACCATCCTCATGTACACAAAAGGAGAAACTCTACGCCCTCTGCCGGAAAAGTCGTGGTGGCTGTCTTCTGGGATTGTGATTGCGTCATTCTCGTGGATGTGATGTCAAGAAGGTCAACCACCAATTCAGAGGCATATGTGAAGATTCTGAATAAACTCAGGAACCGTTTCTGACGTGTTCCATCGCACAAGAATCCAGCAGAAGTCTTGCTCCAACACGACAATACACTCCCGCACACAAGTCTGAGAACATGAGAGCACATCGCCAAATTGGGTTGGACATCACTGCCTCATCCACCCTACAGTCCAGATCTGGCACTCTTCCATGTCTTTGGTCCACTTAAAGATTCTCTATTGCGAAAACACTTTGAAGATGATGAGAGAGTAAGTCATGCAGTGACTACAGGACAAGAGCTTTTACCAGTAGGGAATACATTCTGTTCCACGACGTTGACGTATGACCATAGAACGTAGAAAAACAGGACATGGACAAGACATGTTGTGCATATTGTCACCAAATTCTGACTCTTAACAATAAATCTGAGGAGAAAAAATGTGGGGCATTACTTATTGGACGACCCTCGTACAAAATCGTGTCTCAAACACCACTAGTGATCCAAGAAGCTGCCGCTCACATTTCTGAGTCCGTTACACCATTCTGTAAAGATGCACATGTGGATGAGCACACACACACACACACACACACACACACACACACACACACACACACACACACATTCACACACAAACACCACTAGCCACTAGCCAAAAAGTTACGACCACCTGCTTAATGGCGTGTTCGTCCAAATTTGGAATGTAACTGATTCGAGTCGTTGGTAGCTCCCTGGAGTCTATGAGCAGATCACACAGTTCCCACAAATAAAGGGTTCGTGGCTTGTGGCTACAGAGTTGCCATCTGATAGTACCCCAGATGTGTTGCATTGAGTTCACGTTGGGCGAGTTTGGTGGCCAAGGCATCAGTGTGAGTTCACTGTCATGATCCCCATAACGCTGTAACACAAATACCGCCAGTTAACATGCTGAAAGGTGCCATTGTTTTCACGGATGATGTAGAGTGTGATGTGGTACAAGTGCTGTAATAATGTTCAAGTATGTCACAGGTGCCATGGTGCATCAGATTACTTCCACAGTACACAACAAAAACTACTCAAAGTTACTAAGAAAGGTTATTAAAATATCAAGTAACATGCTCGTAATGTCAGAAATCTGTCATTCTGACAACAGACGTAAGTCTATATGGAATGTAGTGAAACGAGGGACAGGGCAACCAGTCACAGAACAGAATAAATCTATATGGATCATGTTCGCATACGCGACCATATCGCAGTTGGTGAATCTGTATGGAATGTAGTGAAACGAGAGATAGAACAACCAGCCACAGAACACTACCAGAAGGTGGCTCCTGCTTATACAGCATTTTGGCCTGAAGATGACCACAGGCGTGGTCGAAACAGGTTACCAGAATAAATAAATTTGTGTTCAAGACTGATTTTAATAGTAACTATTAGTAATAGCATTGATCACTGGCTGCTCCCACGATGTATTCAAAAGTAATAAACTATTGAACAGAATGGAATGATGAGTCATACGTAGCAAATGCTATAACAATCATTTCTTAAATATAGCGCAAAGCATAGGGACAAACAGTTGAAGGAAATATATCATAGCTGTATCTTGAAAAAATAACTCACATAAAATTCAGTCATACGATTTTATCATCAACTTCTCCTTCTGAAATTAAAAAAAAAATTGTCCACCCTCTCAAAAACAAAAGCTCTTCTGGTTGTGATGGTGTTACCAATAGAGTCCTAATGATCTGTTCCTGTTTAACAAGCCCCATATTCTCTGAAATATGGAATGCGTCACAAACTTAACGAATTTTTCCAGACAGACTGACATATACCGTTGTTAAACCCGTCTTTAAGAAAGGTGACAAGAGAGATATCAATAACTAGAGGCCTGATTCACAGCAAACATCATTTTCCAAAATTTTTCAGAAGGTGACGTATTCTAGTGCAGTATCTCACTGTAGCAACAATAATATTCTCAGTAAATCACAATTTGCATTTGAGAAGGATTGCCCTACTGACAATGGCATTTACATATTCCTTCACCGGATTTTACGGGCATTGGATAATAAAATAGCGTCGGTTGGTATACCTGCGACCTTTCTAAGGCCTTTGACTCTGTGAATCACAGTATTTTCGTAGATAAACTGAAGTTTTATGGGATTGGTGGTGTAGCCAACGGGTGGACAATGTCATATCAAATCAAAAGAATGCATAAAGTTTTAGATAGTAATTCAACTAATATAACCTGGGGACATAATTCTCACTAGGGAGAAATCACTATGGGATACCGAAGTCTATTGTTTCTCATGTATGTAAGCCATCTTCCTCCTAATATACAACAAACACAATTAGTTCTTTTCGCAGATGGCATTGCTATTGTGATCAATCAGGTAATCATACAGAAAGAGGCGAAATGGTAAACAAAGTTTACTAGTTTTCTGCTAATGGTCTCACCCTCAATTTCAAAAAGACAACATATTCGGTTATGTGCATCTAGGGGTACTACACCAATGATAAGTGTAAAACATAATGGGGAAGTAATAAATATGGTGGAAGCTTCAAAATTCTTAGGTGTCCATATTGACAAGAATGTAAATTGGAAAAAGCAGATTTTGGAACTTCTAAAACAAGTTAGTTCAGCCACATTTGTATTTAGAATCACTGCAAATCTATGGGAGACAAAAATCAGTAAATTGGTGTACTTTGTATATTTTCATTCATTAATATCATATTGAATGATGTTCTGGGATAACTCATCTTTAAGAAAGAAAGTCTTCATTGCGCAAAAACGTGTAATAAGAATAATACGGGGTGCTCACCCACGATCATTTTTTTAGACATCTGTTTAAGGAACTGGGCATTCTGACTACTGTTTCACAGTTTTTTTATTCTGTAATGAAGTTTGTTGTAAATAAACTACTACAATTCGAAAGGAACTATGATGTACATAATTACGATATCAGAAGGAAAAATCACATTCATTACTTCAGACCAAGGTTGTCTTTAGCACAAACAAAGGTGTACAATGCTGCAACAAATGTTTTTGATCTTTACCCGGTGATATAAAATGCCTGATAGACAATAAACAAAAATTTGAAAACATACTGTAAAAGTGGAAAAGGTGTCACGTAGCACTTACTGAGTCACAGCATCTGTTTATCGTTTTCTCTTTGAAAAAAGAGGAAGAGAAAACTTACAAATGCTCAGAATGTAACCATGTGTGCAAATTCATTTGTGATGTGAATGTTAAGAGACTTGGTACACATTATTACGATTTATCGTGCAAAATGATCCATGAAACATTTAAGTAACTCACTAACTAGTAAGAACTAACTAAGTAACTGGTTAGACTAGACGTTTGCTTAGATGACAGAATGTCTGAACACGACTATCGACAAGAAATCTAGTTCATCCAACCAGGCAACACATCTACATTGACCCACAGTCCAGCCTCTATGATCTCGCGCATGTTACAATAGTAACTGATGGTTCCACTGGGCCGACATGTGTAGGCGTTGGTGTCTGCTGCAAAGAGCCCCGTGGTCAGCAATTCGCACTAGCCAGGTTGGTATAGAGGACTTGTGCCTGTCCCAGATCATCCCCTACCCTATTTTACACAGCGGACAAACCTCCAACCTCCACATTCTGCACTGAGGCATGGGCGTTCAACATCTTGTCGCATACTATTCGATTCACTGTCGTTCAGTCACTTTCCACAGATGTTCACGATAGTAACACGCAAACAGGAAACCAGCTTCATTGTTTTTGAGATGCTGGTTCCCATATGACTGCCCACAAAAATCTGTCATTCATCGAAGTCGGTGATGTCAGTGGGTTTCCCCATTTGTGGTCTGCATCACTGCTAGACTAATTCCACATTCGTCTTTAGTCCGTTTATACATTTTATTTACTGCTCCACATGTCCCAAATGTCATCATGTGTTTGCGCATGCATGTTGCTAGGTCATGTTACATTAAGAGCTTTCGTTTTTTTTTTTTTCTTCCATGAGGTGATCCTCACTGTGTTCTGCTTCTAATCCGTTCCCCAATACTTTCTTCTGACTCTTTGTTAGCATATATCTCCTGTGTTAAATGACTCATCAAATTTATATTCGCCAAATCTGGCATAGTTCTTCTGGGCTCTTGTTCCTGTTACAGCTTCGGTAAAAGTGTCCTTCGTCTTCTATGATTGCTTGTTTTGCACCAGGCTTTTAAATTTACAGTGGAACTGTATGTCATGAAAATAAATGGCTGACCATCCTAATTAATCAAATCACCAAGTTCTTCAATCACTATATAGGACGAATATGTTTTGTATAAGTCAATTCATACTTTTCTCACTTTGTTGTCAACAAAATACTCGTTTTCCTCCCATGTTGTCAATTGAATAGTGAAGAGACTTCCATATTATAGAATAGCTTGCAGCACCCTGCTCTGATTAATTCCGAAAGGTATGTTGAATACTCTCACTTTTGTTACTCTTAGTGCTGTACAAGTATTTTTCATGTGCAAATTGCCCCATCAGTGACTTTAAATTAAACTGCACTGATAATTAAGTCATGTTGTAAAACCATCAATTCACTGTCCGGTAGTGTTTTTTTGTGAACCCAGTTTCCAATATTCACTAACATCGATCACTGTTTCCAAAATCAAAAGTGAGTTTTAGGATGGAATTACGCAAAAAGTGCGCCATGATTAATGAGGAACAGTATGCATGGGACGTGAAAGTCTATCAGCTGCATGAGGTCGTTTACATGTAACAAGGCGCAGTGGTCCGCATGTTTCCACTCAACTGTTCTTATAACAGAACAGACTGGAGTTCTTGCCCATCACATGCAGGTGGCTTAACCATTAGGCCACCCTAGCATACCAGCAGGTCTCACACAAACTTTCACTGTGGCTGATGACACCCATGATTTCCAAACATTATCACTAGAGGTTATCATACACATCCTTCATAGTAACATAAGCCACGATCCTCCATAGACTCCATTCTCTGAGCGTTGCTATTCCCTGATAACCTGTGGGATAAACTCCGCTACTAGCGTTTGGCAATCAAAGGTGGAAACATCAGTGAAGTGGAAGACTGAGCCATAACTGGAGGCATGCTTGGGCAGCCTAATGGTTCAGACGACTGATGCGATAACCAAATATCCAGGTTCAAATCCCGGTGTGGCCAAATTTTCAATAGTCACCACATATTCATGTGACCAAAGAAATCATTGAAAGCAAATTACAATTATTTTTAATTAGACACTCGAAACAAGTGATATCATACTCTTGTGGAGAATATCCTTTTTTTTTTTTTTTTGCTCTTCTACTTCTATTTCTGCTTACTTTATTTCTTTCAGAGAACCTCCATACAGTGATATTCACAATTATTCATTCCAATAACACCTAGGTTTTTCTGAATGACAATACACAAGAACAATGCTTTCACATCTATTTCCTTCAGAAGTAATTTGTAACATACATAATCATCACTGAAAGCAGAGCCTGCATAAAGATCACTATATAAAGAATATTTGGGAAAGGATATATTTCCCATATAGAGTAAGTTCGTTTCGATGATCCTGTACTAAATATATTTCACACCCACTCAAGCTTCGAATTTCTTCATACAATAAGTATTATAAAAAAGAAATAATGTGTCCAGACAATTTGCCATTGAATTACCAAAAAAATTCAGAAATGAAAATCGATTTTTTATGATCGTGTCCTAACAGGTGGTATTCAGAAATGAAATTTGATTTTTTATGTTAATGTCCCAACAGGTGGTATTACACACGAGGAAATTCCGCACGTCTAGTGTCGAAACTCACCGCAAATGAGATACGTCGGCATCATGGGGTGGTGGAGTGTGTCGGGCAGCTGTGGGAGGCGCAGCTGCGGCAGGAGTCCGGCCGTGATCACTTTGGGGCTGACGGTGACTGCTAGGGTTGGTGGACCAGACCTCTGTGGTGGATGGTGTACTGCAAAGAGGGGCATCATGTGGTGGGCATTATCACTTGGAGCCCAGGGTGCCTATTCTGTATCTTTCCGCCATGGACCGATAGTTTCGGTACTCAAGAGCACCGAACGATCTAGTACTCGAATTAGAGACCCTGCATTATTCAGTATGCATTTCGAAAACTACACCGTTCGGGTCTAGAGAAACGAAGCGCTGTTGTCGGTTCGCATCGCGCGAGCCAGTCAAAAGCAAGCAGCTGCAGATTCGCGCATGCGCACTGCACCGTGCACAGCGCCACGAACACAAAGTGGCTAGCAGACGACACAGGCGCGCTATTCATCAAAGTACCGAAAGTTGCATCTACGTTGCCATAACGCATGACCGCATTCCATCGACGTGACGTGCCTGCCTTCATCGCCCTTGCCTCCTCCTTAACAGTATCAGGCGCAGTATATCCATGATTCTCAGCTGTAACGCATAGAAGTGTTTACAGTTTCCCTGACCGGATGTTTCCATGCCTGCTTAATAACGATAGCGTATTTGACTGTATTCTGCAGATTGTCGTAAATGCCGCATTATGTCATCTTATTCCCATTCACACTGACATCGTGTTTTGGATTTACGTTTCGGAAAATGAGTTAGGAATAGTGTGTAGTACCACATTGTACCAATACATCTATAAAAACACCCGAAAAATTGATTCTGAGAGTTTCAAAGAATAAGAAGATAAACAGAACGTGGTTATAAAAAATGGTTCAAATGGCTCTGAGCACTATGGGACTCAACTGCTGAGGTCATTAGTCCCCTAGAACTTAGAACTAGTTAAACCTAACTAACCTAAGGACATCACAAACATCCATGCCCGAGGCAGGATTCGAACCTGCGACCGTAGCGGTCTTGCGGTTCCAGACTGCAGCGCCTTTAACCGCACGGCCACATCGGCCGGCGAACGTGGTTATAACTCGCTCCTAGAGATACAAATGATTAAGTAGCTCACTTCCCTATATGATACGTCAACGATTTGGGTCTTAAAAACAAAACTGAAAAACCGCATTTTCGAGAGCTCCTGCAGTTCGTCGAAGTTTATAACATGCATCTCATGAATGAAAATGTTTCGTATATGGTGCTACAGCCTAAAACCAATATGGCGGAGATCTTTTATCTCTGCCTGCTGTTGTTGAGGATCCGATCGCAATATTATGAAGATGACTGCTGCTAGTTACATTCCCAGTAATTTAAATTGTGCTCTTAGATTCCTGTCTAACCGCATACTCGGAAATCGCTAAGTATTCAGAAGAAATGGTGAAATATTTCTGACAAAAAAAAATATACAGGTCACTATCGCTTGTTTCACTCACAGCAATTTCATGTCCAGCAATTTCATATTTGTTTTTTAAACACATAGAAATCACGAAATCATTTCTGAGGAAGTGCGCTATTATAAGTAAGTAATAACGAGCATTGCAGAAAAGTGTTAACTTACACGAATAACAATGTCTCAGAACGTGTTGCAGAGGGGAAAAAAATGATTTGCACCCCTCCGTGAGCGAACCCGTGTCTTTTCACTTCGCCTTCTGCCACGCTAATCACTTGGCCACGTCAAACAACGGAAGTTAATGCTCAATTCCTGTACTATAGGAGAGAAGAACGTAGGCTGACTTCGTTGCCAAACGGTGCTGCGTAAGTCATAAACGCGTTATAGTTTGGAAGGTTTCCAATATCAGGCTTCACATGATTACTTTCCGTTGTTACTTGAAAGTTGCAAAGATGTTTCGATAATCACTAACTAAACCATTTGTGGGAAAAAGTACGCAAAGTCACTAGTAACGTCAGTTGAAACTCATGTAATATACGTAAGCAGAGCCGATGTCTTCATATTTAATGATCTTTAAACTATTATTTGCATAAAAATAACACGTATTTTGAGAGAATATTGACCGTAAACTGTTTTTTTATGTAATCATTCACAGTAACAACCTAACCTAACGATAATTCTAACAAAGGAAAATAGTCTATTATGAACTCACTTTCCAACCAGATGCGTCCTCTGGTGATTCTTTAAGAACACAATTACTAAATCCAAAGCTAAAAGCGATAAATGTGTTTAAAATAACAAATTATAGGTGTACATAAACCACAGCTCACCGATCGACAGGGCCAGACCTAAATCCAAAACCTCTCGGTACAATTGTCATAAAATCGATGAGAGAACCGTTCGGTAACAGCTCTCGGAAGCTTACTGAATAGGATATTTTGATAAAGATCCGGAAATGACGTCACTACCGAGACAAACCTACTACCCCGATCGGTATGAACGATACAGAATGGGGCCCCAGGGGGCTGCTTACTAAAGACAGCACCAGAGGGTTTGTCTACAGTGGTAATAGAACACATCCTGCCCACGACAGCTAGCTAGCCTGTCAGTTAACATGAATGATTCACCAGTGAATTAATCAGGTTCTACACTGTTTCCTCTAAATGCCACACAGCTGTAGACTAGCATGTCAATAACAATTTATTCAAATTTAATCACAACAGATGGTAGGGTAAGGCGACCTACCAATGAAACAAAATCGCAGAATTTCTCTGTATTATTGAAAGAAAACGACTAAATGTTACGAAAAATTTGTAAATCTTAGAGGGTATAAGCAGTTTGAAAATGTCGCTATTTCATTTTTTTAAAGTTGAAAATGTAGAGTGGTAGAAAATTTTAAACGTTGGAGCATTCTCTTTTGACTGAAATTCTTTAACAAGGTATGTGTTGCTCACAATATGATACATATGTGATAATGTTACATACACAGGAGACGGAAGATTGTGGTTTTAAAAATAAGGTAGACAACACACAAAACGATACATATGGGTAAGTGGGATTTTTTCTGTGGAGCATATACAGGGTGAAAAGTTTTTAAACCCACAAACTCTGGGAGGTTGTAGGGGACATCAAAACAAATATTTTTCCCTAATGTCACTTTTTCCTATGATAATTATTTAAACCGGTGGAGGCCGTATTACGCTCTTCAGTTGTTAGAGGCCGTATTACGATCTTCAGTTGTTAGAGGGCGTATTACGCTCTTCAGTTGTAGGCAACTGCTGTCCACCAGTGTAGCAGTGCATTGTCTCTGTTTACTAATGGAGCGATACACCTGGAGTGAGTACACTAATATGGTTAGTGCGTACTACGTAGCGCACCACAACGGACGAGCTGCACAGCGGGTTTATCAACAACAATATCCTAATCGCCGCATCCCGCATCATACGACCTTTGCTGCAGTGTACCAACGTCTGCGTGAGACCGGGTCATTTAGCAGATTACCTAGACAGGGACGCCGTCGCACGGTAAGAACGCTGCAATTTGAGGAAGCTGTCTTGCAGCGTGTGGAGCGGGATCCTTCAATCAGCATTCGTGGAATTGCACGTAACATGGGGACGAATCAGACGAATGTAAGAACAGCCCTTCGAGAGCAATTGTTACGTCCATGTCACTTACAGCGTGTACACAACCTGGAACCAGTTGATTATCCACCCAGATCACAGTTTTCGCAGTGGTACCTGGAACAGTGTGAAACACATCCTACACTTCCATCCTCTGTGTTGTTTATCGATGAAGCAACTTTCGGGCGAGATGGAGTCTCCGACATGCACAATTCGCATGTTTGGAGTGAGGATAACCCACATGCCGCAGTTACTAGCGCTCAACAAGTGCTGTTCTTCGTTAATGTGTGGGTCGGTGTTATTGGGGACTGTTTAATTGGGCCGTATCTGCTACCTAGGTCATTAAATGGCAGGCACTATTACAATTTTCTCGCCAGAGCATTTCCATAATTGCTGGAAGACGTCCCGCTCCCTACAACACAACGTATGTTGTTCCAACACGACGGGGCGCCGGCACATTTCGGTCGTCGTATGCGTCGATTCCTGGACCGACGGTTTCCGGAAACGTGGATTGGCCGAGGTGGTCATGTACCATGGCCTGCTCGATCCCCAGATATGTCCCCTCTGGACTTTTTTGTGTGGGGAGGGGCGTACAATCTTGTTTACGCAACTCCTGTTGCATCAGAGGAGGTTGTCTGGATAGTAGCTGCAGCAGGAACAATTCAGGATACTCCTGGGGTTTTTGCCCGTGTCAGACAGAACATGATCTGATGGTGTAACCTTTGACCGGCCGATGTGGCCGAGCGGTTCTCGGCGCTTCAGTCTGGAACTGCGTGACCGCTACGGTCGCAGGATCGAATCCTGCCTCGGGCATCGTTGTGTGTGATGTCCTTAGGTTAGTTAGGTTTAAGTAGTTCTAAGTTCTAGGGGACTGATGACTTCAGATGTTAAGTCCCATAGTGCTCAGAGCCATTTGAACCATTTGGAGTAACCTTTGTTAACGTGTCAATAGAGGCATTTTTGAAAATCTACTATAATTGAAATTGTGTTGCGTTAATGTGCTGTCTCCTGGTCATAAAAAATGGAAAAGTGTTTGTTGGTTTAATTAATTTGCCGCCAGAGAAATCTTCCTCTACCGGTTTAAATATTCCTCATAGGAAAAAATGACATTAGGGAAAAATATTTGTTTTGATGTCCCCTACAACCTCCGAGAGTTTGTCGGTTTAAATCCTTTTCATCCTGTATATATGATAAGTACGTCATAGACAACTACAGAAATTTCTCCGTTGGTGTTCTCTTTTTTTTTTTATATTATAAAGTCAACCACCAATGGGTAGGAACTCTTTTCAACTTTTCTTAGTATATAGACCCTAATTAAAAATGAAGGGACACACAAGACAGAAATCTATACTTTTTTTAATGGACAGAAACAGATCCGAAACTTGAAACAGAACCATTAAACACAAAGAAGGTTCCTCATTTGATATTTTCCACTCCAGTAGCATTATGAGAAATTCCTTATCACATAACCCTTAGTGATTACAGAAATGAAATTTTTGTTTTTTGGAAAAGCACAGGCTTCAGAAACGTAGCTTCTAGATCTTTTCCAGCGTTTCTTTTTGTTTGGTGCAGATATATATTTGTAGCTGAATGAACTCTTTCCTCCTCGAAATTCGCCCAAGATAAAATTTCCTCCAGCTACACGTTCTGGCTATGTCACTACAAAATGAATAGTGTGGATTCTTCCAAGGGATCTGCACCATCCATGCTGTCACCATTCTTCAGAGATGTCGGAATCAGAATCAGTTTTCTTAATTTCCATTTTTTGTACTTACCATAGCTTTGGTCACAGGCATAGCTTCCTCGGTCTCGTGCTTTTGGACTACTCTTTTTTGTTTTGAAATTTTTCTTTCCCAGCAATGAGTTTATTGCTGGAATTATGGTCTCTGGCTGTTGTGCTGCTGGCGTCTGAGAAGGGCGACAACATGCAGTGCTCAGCTGTGCGGCTGGTGGCTGGGATGCAGGCGGCGGTGTATCGCTTTTTTGGAATCAACCTTCTTTGAAAGCTGGTAGTCAAAGGAAGGCAGGATTCGGTAACGACTGGGGACGGGGCCGTAATCAGTAATTCCAGTCTCAATAAGAAATGAAAAAAATACCACACATTATTAATGAAGGAATAAACAGCTGTGTTTTCAGCGAGTTACAGTTTAGCAAATCATGATTAAATACAGATGCGGTACATAATGTTTTAAAAGCAAGCCTCTGTGATCTGGACAGAAGGCCTTACACGCAAGGACTGGCAATAAATTAAGGTTTAAAACTCGCTGCAACTTACAATTTACAGGTATTGAAATATTAAAGGCAGGTCGCCACAAACACAGCAGAAGGCATCAGACGCCAGGAATGGCAGTAAATAAGGTGTTGAAGGCTTACTGCGTAAATACAAATACCAAATTAGAAGGCAAGCAATCAAAATCACGGCTGAAGGCCTTACACGCCAGGAACGGCAATAATACAAAACATTTAGAAACCTGCTGTCAGTAAACTAACAAAGGTTAATTAAAAAACAAGCAACTGATCACCAAGTGCGTGAAATAAGATGATGGTAAACTTTGTAACACAATCTTTAACATTCGCTGAACACTACATTGCTAGATTTATTCCCGAAGGCGACCACAACTATTAAGTAGACATATATAACCTTTAATGTAGGCATTACAACGTATCGTAATACATAATGTAATAATAAAACACAAGAACCAGTGTATAAGTTCCTTAAAGGGTACTGAGGCAGATTATACCCGCAGAAGGCATGGACTGAAGGAGTGTTACACTGAACTACTGGCCATCAGACCTAATCTTAGAACACACATGTCTTACAAGAGCCAAGGGACCACAGATGGTGCTCCAGGAACCGACCTCTGAGAAGGACCAGCACCAAACACTTTCGCGAGCGATGAGATAGGCAGCCAAGACTTGCATTCACTTCCCAAGATGGTAACTCAGACTAGTGGCAGTCTAACGAATGCCTAATGATAATCTTGCTGAAGCTACCTGACGTCCGATAAACCAAATGCAACGATTCAACAATACCTCAAAGCCGGAACCGGCGGTCTGCAGTACGTCCCAAGAATACTGTGCTTAGAGCACCTGGAACTAGAAAGGAATCAGTACCACCAGAGTAGAAGGATCACGAACCGGCCGCTGGTTGAACGTAACAAATTGTAATAAGTTGAACGCACTAAATAGTAATAAGAAGTCGAGGAAAGCTAATCAGACCCGCCTTTCCCAGGCACTCCACTCGCTGCTCTTCGCCTCGGCGACACTACGAACAGCAACACGAACCCAAGTCACTGGAGAATCGCGGGATGTCAGAATGGTGGAAGTTCCTCGACTTGGATTGAAATGCACTCATCTTGAAGCTCGCTGGATCATGTTTACGACGAGGTCGTGCACCCTCGTGGCCGCAGCCCTTTCATCCGGCAGTCCATGCGTGCCGCCAGCGGTCCCAGCATGTTTCGCACTGCGCGGACCTGGCTCCTCCTGAGTCGACAACCGATCTGGCCCACTCATACGACCCGGAAGAACAACGACGTCGCCCCAAAGATAGGGCAACAGTTACTACAATCGACAACCGCCGCTGCTGCCACTAGCGGACAGGCAACGCTTGCGAAACCGAGTGGCGGCAGTCAACACGAGAAGAAGACAAACAACCGCAACCATGCTAACTAAACGATACCGTCTCGCCTCCAATAGAGGGCGGAAACCTACAAACAGCACCAACGCGAGCCGCAGCACGGCTCACTTATCATGTTTAAGGATTATGCTGACTGCTTAATAATTATCTCCATATAACAAATGTGACGATAATTCAGTAGGTACAGCAAAGTATTATGTGCCTGGGACTCAGATTCTGTGGGTGCATCTAACAACCCTACCACAACAAAGGTCAAAAATAATTTGCTCACGCTGCTAAATATTGCATTTTCGGGCAACAACAAAGTTATATTATGTGGCAGGTGTCATTAGAGCACAGTTAATAAAGTCATTTCATGAAATAATGGATAAACTAGGCACTCATCTTTTCGTGTTTCCCACGCTGGTCTCGTTGTGAACTCATGGCTCAATCGTACAAAATCTAGGTAGTGGATTTCAAGCACGGATGCAAAGAGACCTAGGTGCTATTCTGCGATATTCAAAAGTTTTATATATGCGCTTCACAAGCCATTCTTGAAGATTAAAGTATTGCAAGTTAGGACAATGGTGATGTAAAAAAGTAATCAGCCCTCCGAATTTAAATTACATTTCTTTTTTATTACTTTTGTTGCAACATCACTTCATAATATAAAACATACTTGAAAATATCTTTCTCACTGTTAAAGTTCACATTTCATAAACTGACTACAATTTGTGTCTTTTCAACATGACAACCAAGACTTGACTCTCTAATAACCGCTTACGCGCCCAGAATTCAGAGTTACAAGTACGTCAAAAATCATAGTGACAAAAGAAAGAATACACATAAGAATAATATCATTGCAATATAAACATATCGATGTATCAAAGTACCTCTACATTAATGAAATTATATCTGAATGTTGCCACAGATATCATCATCATCATCATCATCATCATCATCATCATCATCAGCCAATTCAATCATTAGATGATATATGTTAACTATTTTACAGAGACACAGTAGAATATTGCTGGTATCGAGAGGTTGAGGTGAGGTGCCTTAATGGTTATGTAATTCAAGTACCATTACGTACATAATCAGTACTTCCATAAGTGTGGCATATGCTCTAGAGCTGTACATACATTACAGGGGTGTAGCATATATGAACCAAGAAAATGAAAGAGATATACACTTAACAGCCAGAACATTATACCCCTGACCTACTATGGATGGAAACTCTTTCCGGCAATATAAGCGTCACTTGGCGAGGAATAATTGCTAGCCAGACACACACATGGTGCATGCAGTGTCAGACCATGTTGTCTGCGTGTAGAATGGGTAAGGTGTGCAGACTATCTGATTTTGGCCGAGGGCAAATTGTGATGGCCTGAAGACTCTGCACAAGTATTTTGGGAACTGGACTACTTGTTACGCGTTTGAGAAGCGCTGGGGTGAGTGTCTTCAACACGTGATGAAACCAAGGTGAAGCCACGTCCAGATGTAGTGGGATTAGGCAGCCACCACTCATTACACTTGTCAGACGTCGTAGACTGGGCAGTCTGCTAAAACAGGACAAGCGGTGAACTGTGGCGGAATTAACATCAGACTATAATGCTGGGCAAAGTAGATGTGTGTCTGAACACACACTGTACCAAACACACCTAATGATGGGCCTCCACAGCTGATGACCTGTGCATGTGCCAATGTCAACACTATGACACAGGCAATTACAACAGAAATGGGCATGTGACCATTGCCACTGGACGTTAGCTGAGCATTGCATACCTTCTTCACCATGCCTGTTCTACAAATCCGTTCTACAAATCCGTCGTCTCCCAGGGAAACAGCTCCTTGACACGAGCACTTCAGCATAGGGACAAGCTGACAGCGGCTCCATTATGCTCTGGGGAACATACGCGTTGGCATCCATGGGTCCACTGGAGCTCGTGCAAGGCAACGTGACGGCCCAGGAGTATCGTACACTCGTTGCAGACCACAGACACCCCGCTGTAACGATCAAATTTCCTGATGTCAGTGGAATTTTTCGACAAGTTAATGCACCACATCAAAAGACCAGGAGTTCCAATTGATGTGCTGCCCCCCCCCCCCCAATTTGCCACATATGAACCGTCTCATTCACATCTGGGATGTGATTCAACGTGACGTCAGAGAGCTAATCGCCCTCCCTCCTCAGAATGTACGGGAATCAGTTGACTTGTGTGTGCAGATGTGGTGCCAAGTCCCTACAGCGACCTACTAAGGCCTCATTGCTTGCATGCCGTGATGCGTCACCGCTCTTATCTGTGCCAAAGGTGGACATACTGGCTACTAGGTAGGAGGTCATAATGTTCTGGCTGATCAGTGTATGTAAACATACAGGTTTAGCACTGGTGTGAAAACAGAAATTGGTCTGGTCTGATTTACTAAACCTAAGGTTTCTACAACATCATTACATCAACAGTAGTAAGTCTTAAAAATGTTGCTGCCCCGCACGACCCTTGCTGCCTTGCTGCAGCATACAAGTACAGTGTTCCAAGTGCTGGTAATGTGTGACACTCTGGCTTCTCATCTCCATTTTTCTTGTATGCATTTACAGTTACCTCATTGACATCACTAACAGAGACGCCCAACAACTTCAAATACTGCTTTGTGTAAACAGGTTTACAGCAACACAACGCACCGAATCAGCAGCCCTGGTTGCAACCTACACACATCAGTGTCAGATTCTGCACTGAGCAGCACATATTCGTATACAAAGCAAAAATGTCTCATGCCGTGAACACAGTCAGTACGTCCGTTCTCGTGACAATTGGTCCCAAAATCCAAGTAACAATTTGTTGAACACATGGAGTTAAGCACAAGTAATCACTGCAAACAACAATTCATGCAAGTCTTATAAACGTTCTTCAATCGTGATATACAGGGTGGTCCACTGACCGTCACCAGGCCAAATATCTCACGAAATAAGCGTCAAACGAAACAACTACAAAGAACGAAACTTGTCTAGCTTGTAGGGGGAAACCAGATGGCGCTATGGTTGGCCCGCTAGACGGCGCTGCCATAGGTCAAACGGATATCAACTGCGTTTCTTTTTAAATAGGGACCCCCATTTTTATTACATATTCGTGTAGTACGTAAAGAAATATTAATGTTTTATTTGGACCACTTATTTCGCTTTGTGATAGATGGTGCTGTAATAGTCACAAACATATGGCCCACAATTTTAGGCGAACAATTGGTAACAGGTAGGCTTTTTAAATTAAAATACAGAACGTAGGTACGTTTGAACATTTTATTTCGGTTGCTCCTATGTCATACATGCACCTTTCTGAACATACCATATCTGAGAACGCATGCCGTTGCAGCGTGATTAGCTGTAAATACCACATTAATGTAATAAATGTTCAAAATGATGTCCGTCAACCTCAATGCATTTGGCTATACCTGTAACGACATTCCTCTCAACAGCGAGCACTTCACCTACCGTAATGTTCGCACATGCATAGACAATGCACTGACGCATGTTGTCAGGCGTTGTCGGTGGATTACGATAGCAAATATCCCTCAACTGTCCCCACAGAAAGAAATCCGGGGACGTCAGATCCGGTGAACGTGCGGGCCACGGTATGGTGCTTCGACGACCAATCCACCTGTCATGAAATATGCTATTCAATACCGCTTCAACCGCACGCGAGCTACGTGCCGGACATCCATCATGTTGGAAGTACATCGCCATTCTGTCATGCAGTGAAACATCTTGTAATAACATCGTTAGAACATTACGTAGGAAATCAGTATACATTGCACCATTTAGACTGCCATCGATAAAATGGGGGGCCAATTATCCTTCCTCCCATAATGCAGCACCATACATTAATCCGCCAAGGTCGCTGATGTTCCACTTGTAGCACCCATCGTGGATTTTCCGTTCCCCAGTAGTACATATATTGTCGGCTTACGTTACCGCTGTTGATGAATGACGCTTCAGCGCTAAAGAGAACGCGTGCAAAAAATCTGTCATCGTCCCGTAATTTCTCTCGTGCCCAGTGGCAGAACTGTACACGACGTTCAAATTCGTCGCCATGCAATTCCTGGCGCATATAAATATGGTACGGGAGCAATCGATGTCGATGTAGCATTCTCAACAGCGACGTTTTTGAGATTCCAGATTCTCGCGCAATTTGTCTTCTACTGATGTGCGGATTAGCCGCAACAGTAGCTAAAACACCTACTTGGCCATCATCATTTGTTGCAGGTTGTGGTTGACGTTTCACATGTGACTGAACACTTCCTGTTTCCTTAAATAACGTAACTATCCGGAGAACGGTCCGGACACTTGGATGATGTCGTCCAGAATATGGAGCAGCATACATAGCACACGCCCGTTGGGCATTTTGATCACAATAGCCATACATCAACACAATATCGACCTTTTCCACAATTGGTAAACGGTCCATTTTAACACGGGTAATGTATCACGAAGCAAATACCGTCCGCACTGGCGGAATGTTACGTGATACCACGTAGCCATACGTTTGTGACTATTACAGCGGAATCTATCACAAAGCGAAAAAAGGGGTCCAACTAAACCATTCATAATTATTTACGTACTACACGAATATGTAATAAAAATTTGGGTTCTTGTTTTAAAAAACGCAGTTGGTATCTTCTTTGCAGTTTTTTTCGTTTGACGCGTATTTCGTGAGATATTTGGCCCAGTCACTATCAATGGACCACCCTGTATATGTTCATTGATGTATCTGTTTTGAAACATGGATCAATCTAGAGAACTGATGAAGTACCTGCACACAGCTTCTGTAGCTGTCAGGGAAGATACAGCACAGGCACCGGTAAGCAAACTCACTGTCAAGGACGCCACAGCGTACCGCGAAGTGTTGGCTTGTGGGCGGACACCTACGTGTATCTGGGACGGTATGGGCCATCCCGCGAGTGCGTACCCTATTCCTGGAGGTGGACGCGCCGCTGGCCGTGCCTCGGCAGCCGACAGCGCCGCCACGGCGCCATCCCCCGGCTGCAGTGGGCCACGGATCTCCCCGGCCGCGGTATCCTCAGCTTCATTCGCCGTCGCCATGGTAGGTGATTCTGAAACGTGGCGTCACTGAGCTCACCTTCCGCTTAACACATTACTCTAGATACGTTTTACAAGGCATCAGCAGTCCAGTGTCAAACAACAGACCATCACAAATGAATTGCAACAGATAATATCTTTGCTACATAAAACTGGTGACACAGTGGAACAGCTCTAAAATGTTGCACAACAATCTTTTAATGACTTTTCTTTCTGCTTCAGCACATTTAGTTACCATTAAACGACCCAAATGGGGTGGAGACCTCATTCTTCTAATATTTTCTTTTCTACATTGGAGTATGAACTGATCATAAAGTTATTTGAAACCGAGATTTAGTACAATACTTGCAAGGTCAGAAGGAGTTATAGTTATGCTTTATTCAACGAGTTATCTTTCTACTTTGTTTAGTTATTGAGGAAATACACGAAATCTTATGACTGATATCTGTATTACTTTACTCGTTGCAGTTAGTGCAGTATGTTCCCTTCAGGTGCTGGTTCATACAGTGGACTGACAATCTGCTAGTGAAGTGTGGGTCGGCTGTTGGTTCATGTAGTGGACCGATAATCTGCTAGTGAAGTGTGGACAGCCTTACTAGAAAACATTTCCTCAAGGTGGCAGCTGGAGACAGGTGGCAACTCCTTCTCAACACTTTTGACATATCATATTCCAGCAGGACAACACCTAGTGATATAAATGAGAGTGATAGAATACATTTCCCTTCAACTAATATTTCTACTACAGTCTTGCAGTCTTGTAACTAGGGTCATGCTATATATATATATATATATATATATATATATATATATATATATATATATATATATATATATATATATACAGGGTGAGTCACCTATCATTACCGCTGGATGTATTTTGTAAACCACATCAAATACTGACGAATCGATACCACAGACCGAACGTGAGGAGAGGGGCTAGTGTAATTGGTTAATACAAACCATAAAAAAATGCACGGAAATATGTTTTTAAACACATACCTACGTTTTTTTTAAATGGAACCCCGTTAGTTTTGTTAGCACATCTGAATATATACACAAATAAGTAATCAGTGCCGTTTGTTGCATTGTAAAATGTTAATTACATCCGGAGATATTGTAACCTAAAGTTGACACTTGAGTACCACTCATCCGCTGTTCGATCGTGTGTATCGGAGAGCACCGAATTACGTAGGGACCCGAAGAGAACAGTGATGGACCTTAGGTACAGAAGAGCCTGGAACAGCACATTACGTCCACATGCTAACACCTTTTTATTGGTCTTTTTCACTGACGTACATGTAGATTACCATGAGGGGTGAGGTACACGTACACATGTGGTTTCCGTTTTCAATTACGGAGTGGAATAGAGTGTGTCCCGACATGTCAGGCCAATAGATGTTCAATGTGGTGGCCATCATTTGCTGCACACAATTGCAATCTCTGGTGTAATGAATGTCGTACACGCCGCAGTACATCTGGTGTAATGTCGCCGCAGGCTGCCACAATACGTTGTTTCATATCCTCTGGGGTTGTAGGCACATTACGATACACATTCTCCTTTAACGTACCCCACAGGAAGAAGTCCAGAGGTGTAAGATCAGGAGAACGGGCTGGCCATTTTATACGTCCTCCACGTCCTATGAAACGCCCTTCGAACATCCTGTCAAGGATCAGCGTAGTGTTAATTGCGGAATGTGTAGGTGCACCATCATGCTGATACCACATACGTCGACACGTTTCCAGTGGGACAATTTAGAGCAACGTTGGCAGATCATTCTGTAGAAACGCGATGTATGTTGCAGCTGTTTGGACCCCTGCAATGAAGTGAGGACCAATGAGGTGGTCGCCAATGATTCCGCACCATACATTTACAGTCCACGGTCGCTGTCGCTCTACCTGTCTGAGCCAGCGAGGATTGTCCACGGACCAGTAATGCATGTTCCGTAGATTCACTGCCCCGTGGTTTGTGAAACCCGCTTCATCGGTAAACAGGTAGAACTGCAACGCATTCTCTGTTAATGCCCATTGACAGAATTGCGCTCGATGGTTAAAGTCATCACCATGTAATTGCTGATGTAGCGACACATGAAACGGGTGAAAGCGGTGACAATGCAGTATGCGCATGACACTACTTTGACTCAGTCCACCGGTTCTCGCAATCTCCCGTGTACTCATGTGTGGGTTCATGGCAACAGCAGGTAACACACCAACTATACCCGCTTCCCCTGTGACGGGCCTATTACGTACCCGTTTGCGTGCTACGACCATATCTGTTGCAGGCGGTAGATGTTTTGCAATGTGCGGCACGTTGGATGCTCTCTGTCCGGGTACCGTTCTGCGTACACCCTGCAGGCTTCCGCCGCATTTCGTCGACACTCGCCATAGATGAGTATCATCTCCGCCTTTTCAGAGTTCGAATACACCCTGGTCACAGTTCCTACAACACTACACTATCACAGACGTCTGGTAACACGGCGTACTACAGTTGATCTGCGTGCGAAGACGAATGCAGAATAACAATAGCAGCAAGCGCTACATGCGGATACTGCGACAGCTAGACCAAACCACAACAGTGCACTACAGCCACACTCGTAAACACGGTCGTCATCGTAAACATGTCCCTGCAGATGCTGCTCGCCGACCGTGGCCTGTGTTTGTTACAACACACAACTGAACGTCGGAGGTTTCAAGCGTCATCTTTAGGCTACAATATCTCCTGATGTACTTAACATTTTACAATGCAACAAACGGCACTGATTACGTATTTGTTTAGATGTTCAGATGAGCTAACAAAACTAACGTGGTTCCAATTAAAAAAACGTAGGTTTGTCTTACAAAACATACTTCCGTGCATTTTTGTATGGTTTGTATTAAACAATTACACTAGCCCCTCTCCTCACGCTCGGTCTGTGGAATCGATTCGTCAGTATTTGATGTAGTTTACGAAATATATCCAGCGGTAACGTTAAGTGACTCACCCTGTGTAGTGGGTGATGTACTATTCTTCCCTTGTAACACGCTATATCGCCGGCCGAAGTGGCCGTGCGGTTAAAGGCGCTGCAGCCTGGAACCGCAAGACCGCTACGGTCGCAGGTTCGAATCCTGCCTCGGGCATGGATGTTTGTGATGTCCTTAGGTTAGTTAGGTTTAACTAGTTCTAAGTTCTAGGGGACTAATGACCTCAGCAGTTGAGTCCCATAGTGCTCAGAGCCATTTGAACCATTTTTTGAACACGCTATATCACAATAAGTCATCTGCTTTACGCCATAGACTCTCATTAAATTTTGCATTAGTCCAAACATGTCACCACCTACGATCAAGTAAGGAAAGCCATATCGTGGTTTTATGTTATATGATTTTGTCTCGTTATGTCCTAAGGTTTTTCGTTGAGATTTTAGTATAGAACAGACTCTCTGAAATATTCTGAGACACTGTCTTTCATAAGCATGAACGTCTAACCAACTAAAGCGATATTCAGGGCCATATCACTGCAACAGCACTAGGCAAAAATGTTTGTAATTTAAGTATAAGAAGGATGTTGTATCCTGACGTGTTAACCATCGAGAGGTCCGATAAAATCATGAGGAAACACTGCATAGTGTTGAACTCCTTGAGATATTCAACCCATTTTCCTTCATCTGGTACTATCATCACAATCCACTTCAATTCCATCCAGATAACTTTGCATTGTTGAATACGATGAAGAACTACTTGTTAAATGTGTGAAACCGAAACAAATTGCAAGAAACTGCAGCGACTAACGGTGTCTACTGGTCGTCACCTGACCTCTATTGAAATTCGATCACTCGTTAGCGTGCTTCAACGCCCGTTACATCTGAACTTGGCGTTGTCGTTCACCACGGTCTCCATTGCTGTGATCTGCAAGAAAACTATGAACAGCACTTTGCAGGGACCAGTAACCTCGAATAATCTCTTGGATTTGTTGAGAGAAATGTGAAGAGCAAGTCTTGAATAAAGCCGTTCTGCATCAGTTCCTACAACATTAGCGCCGCATGATCTGCCAGCTGCACAGTGCTCTGTGCTCTATGGAGAATATCATTCTTCACAACCCACAGCTGTCTACCTCAGGTCCCTTGCTGGGGCAAACAGGAAAAACTTTGTACCTCACAGTGTACGGAACATTAACCTAAAATGACAGCATGCTTTTCCTTGGCAAATATCAAATGTTAAGCACAAATAAAGCTCATTCAGTTTTTCCCCATACAGCATGAACGACACATGATCTCCTGTCTTTACAATGTCTCCATCTTCACTCACAACGTTACACCTTTCGAGCCTCACTATGTTTCACAGATGTCTTAGTGTAGTGTTCATAACTAGTTTCATGTCAGTTGTGTATGAAAAAGTAATATAATGTAACCTCTTCAGTTTGTTGAGTGAACACTGAAGTGATCAACGTAAATAAAGCCCATTTTGTTGAGTGAGAATCGGTGAGCAATATAAATAAAGTGGTTTTTGATTTCGCTTACTTGACAGTGATAGATCTTACTCAAGGTTCACCCTCATTATTTAATTATTACTCTTCGGAGCCAACGGCCTTGCCGCAGTGGTGACACCGGTTCCCGCCAGATCACCGAAGTCAAGCGATCTCGGACTGGGCTAGCACCTGGAGGAGTGATCATCTGCCGAGCGCTGTTGGCAAGCGGGGTGCACTCAGCCCTTGTGAGGCAAACTGAGGAGCTACTTGACTGAGAAATGGCGGCTCCAGTCTCGTAAGCTGACATACGGCCGGGAGAGCGGTGTGCTGACCACATGCCCCCCCCCCCCCCCCATATCCGCATCCAGCGACGCCTGTGGGCTGAGGATGACACGGCGGCCGATCGGTACCGCTGGGCCTTCATGGCCTGTTCTGACGGAGCATAGTTTTTATTACTCTTGGGAACCACCGTCACATAAGCTTTCTTTGCTTTCTTTTCCATTAACGTCATTAGGTACCATTATGTGTGGAACGTTAACCTAAAACAACAGTTCGTCTTGTTCAGTAATGACTGAACTGTACAATAAAGTGTCGTATCGGCCGCCGCACAGTAGCCGTCAACTCGGCGCGGCGTGCTGAGCTGAAACGCACGGCACACAGCGAGTACCGCTGGCGCCGCACACGATGTCAACAACTGGCGCCAATGAACGCGTCGTCGCGGGGTTAACGGCAGCGTACACACCACTATCGACACGGATTACCCTGGCGGCGCTGCCCTCGCCACCAGAGTTAGCAACCGTATAGGGGCGCCATCTACCAACACTCTGATTGGCCGGGCCTGCGGATTTAAGCGAGCTCCCTGAGCCCCTTTAACCAGCACTCGCTGAGTGGCAGTCAAGGGTTGAGCTTGCTCCTCTGACTCGCGCACTGTCAGTCATAGGCCCCCGCTTGTACGGGTGACACACCAGGGGAATCTACGGCTTTGCTTTTATTAAAGCATCGGCGGGACCCAGTCAAGGTCTGCAGTAAGGACTTACGGCGGGCAGGATATTTTTGGAGACGCCCGACAGCAGAATTGCCGTGTTTCCTTTTCCAACTGCGGGATGTCTAGCTCCAGTGGTGCTTTGGGGTCGAAGCGGTCAACCGCTGTCGACAAAAAGCGCGTCTTGTTGTTTCCGCGGGCCGCGTCGTCGGCCGTCTCGAGCACCTCGGCTGCCGCAGAGCCAGGCTCTGCCCCCCCCCCCCCCCCAAGGTTAGGGTAAATGTGGGCCAGGACCTGGGAGCCGGCCGCGGAACCGCAGAGAAGGTTTCCGCTGCCGCCGATCAGACCTCCGCGTCCACTAGAAAAGTAGGGCCAGCAATGCAGCCGGGCAACCCAACGGTGTCAACGATGGCTGTAACTGGCACCCCCCTGGCAGCGCCCCCCCTCACCGCTCCGGATGTGGCAAATAACACAGCAAGTAACGCCACCCTACACAAAACACCAACATCCTCATACATTGTCAGTACTTGCAATCCCGCCCCTCATAACCTCGTCCTATCTCCGCTCCTGCTTGCCCACGCCACCGGCACACTTCCCGAATTTCTCACGTCCATGAAGAATGGCAAGCAGATGCCCCGTCTGCCGACCAAAATCCTCCCCAAAGCCACCCCCTCGTCTCAGTCCTCCACCCGTTCCAAATACCTTAAATCCCCCCCACACAAGTCCACCACAACAAAGCAGCGGCGTGTAAAGAAGGATAGGAAGGAGAAGCACTCCAAGGGGAAGAAGCAATCCACCACCCCCACCCTAACCACGTCACCACCCTCCGAGGAGCCTGCGCCCCCGACAGCACCTGTCGTCGTTCTGGGAGGGGACCAGGAAACACCGGAACTGGAAGGGAACCGCGTAACCGGGCAGGATTCGGATGGTTTCGTGCTGGCGAAGAAAACGTTTCGCCAGCCGAGGCTTCCGCCAGCCCGGGGACTGGAACCCACCCCAAACAGATTCCAGGTGATTGCTGAAGAGCCAGCGTTAACAGATAACACTTCACAAACACAGAACCAAGTCGCCCACCACCTCCCCCCGATTGTCGCAGAGTTTCCTCAAAACTACGAGGAGCTCTTCGAGTTGCTCAAGACAGAAATCGGGGGAGGCAGTTTCCAGGCAAAACCCGCCGGTGGGGACAAAATAAAAGTCACAGTGCACACTCTCGAACACTACAACACAGTCAAAGCACTGTTCAACACAAAAAGCATACCTCACTACACCTTCCCAACAACAAAGACACGGAACAGAAACATAGTTATAAGAGACCTACCAAGACGAGTGTCCCCCCAGGCAATCAAAACAGACTTGACTGCCCGGGGGTATGTCGTCAAGGTAGTACAGCAAATGGGCAGCATAAACAGTAAGTGGCCGCTGTACCAGGTAACACTCCCTGACGTACCTCAAAACAAGAGGGAGATTACGATGGTCCTGGCAGTGCCTGTCACCACGGAGCCGCTGCGCCGTAAAAACAAGACGGTGCAGTGCTTCAGGTGTCAGGGCCTGAACCACATCGCTGCGCACTGCAACATGCCAGTGAGATGCAGGAAGTGCGCCGAGGCCCACGACACCAGGCCATGCACACTCCAGCACACGGACCCACAAATAAGGTGCGCGCTGTGTGGCAAAAACCACACAGCGGGTTACCAAGGTTGTGAGGTCCACAAAAGACACTCACAGCAGGCAAAGGGCGCAAAGGCCGCCCCTCACACACGCAAACAAAACACGACAAACTCAACCACTCACACAAGAAAACAAAATACAACAACACACACAGACAAGGCCTGGGTAAAACCAAGGCCGGACACACCGAGGGCGACATATGCGGAAGTGGTTTCTCCCCCGAGGAACCATGAAAGCGTGGCCCAACCATCACAACACCAGACACTACAAAGTGAACAACACCGGGATATACACAGCACCAACGACCAGGTCCACCACGACGGAGGAAGCTCTAGGGAACCCCACACACACTCCCCCCCCCCCCCCCATGGATCAGTTGTTAGGCGTAATGGTGCAGACCATGAACCTCGTCATGGAAATGATGAAGGAATTCAGGGAAGCCCAGAAGCAGAACACACAGATCCTCGTTGCCCTCCAGGCACCAGCAGTCGCTCCCCTCTGCGACTTCCTCAGTAGTTTCAAAACCCCATCATGGATAGACGACCAAACATCCATGGCCTGACAATGTGCGTCTTTAACGCAGACGGCATTGTTAACCAAGAGGTCGAGTTCAGAGAACTCATGAAGGAGTTCTCCATCGACATATGCATGATGGGGGAAACCCAGTTAAAACCGGGTATAAAAGCGACAGTCCCCAACTATGTTAGCTATCGCAAAGACAGGCCAACCCAAGGCGGAGGAGTGGCCATATACATAAAAAGAGGGATCCCCCACCACCAGGTATTCTTACCAGCTACCAATAAAATCGAAGCAGTGGCGGTGGAAGTAGCCACTGCCACTGGACCCCTAACAATCGTTGCAATCTACCGACCCCCACAAGACCAGATAGATGAGGGAGACATAGCTACTCTAGGGCAAATTGAAGGCAAACTCATAATAGGGGGCGACTTCAATGCCAAACATCCTGATTGGAATTCTAGAGTAACCTCCAGAGCAGGCGCCAGATTGCAACAACTAGCGCGCAACCACCACTTCGAAACCTGGGGTCCAGTCGAGCCCACACATTTTCCAAAAAATGGAAGCAGGCCCGACGTGTTGGACATAGCTCTCACTAGAAGGATTACGGGGTTTGTGACCGCGAGGACGATCAACAGAATGTCCTCCGACCACAACCCAGTGATCCTAGAGGTCGACGTGGGAGAATGGGTAGCACTCCCACGGTACCAGACGTCTTACAAACGTACAAACTGGGAGCGATACCGAGAAACTGTCGCCTCTGATATCGCTCGCGCCCCGCCACCTACTGCCGAAACAGTAGAACAAGCGCTACAAGACCTAACAGGCACCATCTTGCAGGCAGCGGAAGAAGCCACCCCTCCACAAAGGGATGGCCCGCCGCCGCAAATACAGCTCCCGGAACACTTGCTAGCTCAAATTCGACATAAGAACAGAGTGGCAAAAGAGTGGAAGATAACCAGAAACCAGGCCACAAGGAGGCTGCTCAATCGTCTACAGAGAGAATTGAAGGTAGCGCTCAACGAGCACAGAAACCAGCAATGGCAAAACCGCCTCTCAGCCCTCAAAGTAGACGATCACACACTTTGGCAAGCAACCAAACAATTCACAAAAAGACGCGCTAGGATGCCGCCACTGCATGGCGAGCGGGGTATGGCCTACAGCCATGCTGAAAAGGCCAACGCCCTCGCCGACACTTTCGAGAAGCAGTTCCAAGCGGCTGAACCCCAGGATGATGAGCATGAAAGAGTGGTCCGTCGTCAACTGGCTGTCTTCCTCAATGCTGAGGAGGATCCAGAAGACGAACCCACAGTTTTTGCCCCCAAAGACGTGGCAAAAGTAATTAGGTACCTCCCCTCCAAAAAGGCGCCAGGACATGACAATGTCACCAACCAGTTGGTCAAAAACCTCCCACCCACGGCGATCGAACACCTCGCGAACGTCTTCAACGAGATTACTCGTACCCGCGAGTTCCCAGCTTGCTGCAAACACGCGGAAGTGGTCGCAATACACAAACCAGGGAAAGATCCTCTGTTCCCGCAGCACTACAGGCCGATTAGCCTCTTGCCAACTCTCAGCAAGATCTACGAGCGCCTCCTGCTAAGACCCATAGAAGAACACATCACCAGAGAGCAAATTCTGCCGGATTTCCAATTCGGATTCCGGCAGAACCACTCTGCCCCACAACAGATCATGAGAGTGGTTGAAGCAGCCACAGCGGGCTTCAACCACAGAGGCTACTGCGGGATAGTGCTACTTGACGTAGCCAAGGCCTTTGACTCAGTATGGCATAGGGGGCTACTCTACAAGGGTTCCCCGGGAGTATAGTTAAACAGATTAAAAGCTATCTCTCGAACAGAACTTTCTCTGTCAAAGTAGAAACGGCCACCTCCACCAGAAGGCGTATTCGTGCTGGGGTGCCACAGGGATCGGTCCTGGGGCCCGTTTTGTACAGTCTGTACACTGCGGACACTCCAACGGCCCCCCTGGTGCACACTGCACAGTACGCTGACGATACAGCCTTCTACACAAGAAACGCGAACAAGGACCTGGTCATCCGTAGGCTACAAAGGGTTTTAGATGACACAGAAACTTGGGCCCGTCGCTGGCGAATCACCATCAATTCTGAAAAGACGCAGGCGATGCTGATCACCCGTAGGCTCGGAAGGCGCGAACCTCCTCAACGGCCCCCCCTCCACCTTCACCTAAACGGAACCCAACTCCCCTGGCGCAGAACCGCCAAGTATCTTGGCGTAACCTTGGACTCTCATCTTACGTGGAAACCCCACATAGACGAGGTCCATAGGAAGGTCTGCGCCAGAATGTCCATCCTGTACCCAATCCTCAACTCATCCAGCTCCCTTTCTTGCTCAGTAGGAGTGAACGTGTACCAGGCCCTGATCCGGCCAGTCATGGAATACGCGTGTCCTGTCTGGGGATACGCGGCGAAGCAGCACCTGGACAAACTCCAGAGGCTGCAGAACCGCGCCCTCAGGAGGGCACTGCGTTTACCCCTTGGATTCCCTATCGACGATTTGCATGCCGCTGCGGAAATCCCACTCCTGAGAGAGCGTTTTCAAGACCTGGCAAGGGCCTTCTATGAAGGTACTTCCAGGTCGGGAAACGCCCTCATCCACTCCCTAGGTCGGTATGACATGTCTCGCGATAAACACAATCGCCCCATGACGATCTTCGACGACTAAGTCGAAGAGAAAAATCCCAATACCCATTCCCAAATCCTACTCCTACCCAAAATGCTACAACTATCTCGTCAAACCTCAGGCAAGTACCAGACTCACACAGAACAAACATCACATCTCACAGACATCAAAAAAGTACAGAAATAATCACACACACAAGTACACAGGGGAGTAAAAGCCGAAAGGCTACAAACTCCCCCTCACACTTCCCCAAAGAGGGGAAAGTATTAGATGTAAGCAGGCCTTTAACCAGTTCCATCTTCGCCGATGACTGTGTCACTACCCGGCTGCTGGATTCACGACGACCGAACCGCACTGTGGCCTCCCTGGCTGGAAACTTGCGACGCGTCGGTATCGACTGGTTGGCAGTGGTCTGGACTTGTATTCTCTACTAGTGACACTGAGTTCTCCTTGGCGCTACTGCCAACGAAGTGTTGTGAAATCGAACTTAAGTTTTGTTTTGAGTGACAGAAGGTCAAATAAATTTGGTTTTCACGGAATACTTGTGGTGTTATAGTGCGGACGTAACATACAGCCTACTTTGCTGTAGTTCCTACATTGTAAGCAACACATGTTCTTTCTGTCCGACAATACACCACTCATTAATTACAATATTATACTTTTCAACCCTCATTTATGGTCCTCAATTCCCTGGCTATGACAATAGTACCTCCTTTGGCTACCATATGATGTTTGTTTGTTAACAGACCACCGAATATTGCAGTATTAATAAAGCACAATTAGATTTAGTTAGCACCTCAGGTAAACATAATCTTGCACGTGGACAGTAACTCATTCTTCACTTCAGTTATTACTCTTCTCAATTTCTTCCCTGCCTTGGTAAATATTTTCACTCGCTGCTTCAGTCTATATACATAAAATCTTACCTGTATGAGAGCAGTAAAGTTGGTGTCATTGCATTTGCATAGATATCTGAACCTGGCTTTCAGGCTGGGTCCCCCATTTACGTTCGATACTGAGGTGCTGTTCCAGAACATGGAGAGCCTCAGTCTTTCTGTTCTTGTGTAAGGGGGAATTTTAAGTAGACTGTGGTGGCAGCGAGAATTCGGATGCAGGACGGAGGCGTGCCAGGGTAATCCACGCAGTTGTGTGAACCGCTGTGCCAAAGTGGCTGAGTGGCTATAACACCTGCCTAGTAAGCAGGAGATCCGGGTTTGATTCCCGCCCTTGGTACTAAATTTTCACTCTCCATTTCAGTCTACACACATAAAACCACTCGTTTAAAACCTTTACTGTACGTTCCCTTGACGTGTAATCATGACATTTGTGCAATAAGAAAGGTTTCACGGTATAAGCAAAGGAGAAATGTTGAAAATTATTAATGTCGATAACAGGCATAAATCGTCTTCTCGATCGCCAGAATGGATGGGCTGTTCACATACGTAATTACGGTTGAACGGAACCCTGTGGGTGCGAGTGGTACTCGCACCTGGCCAAGTTTTGTCTGTGTCTGTACGCCTATTTTCCTGCAAATTTCCAATGTCTTACATCATTTTACATTTACAGACGCTTTTTTCAACGGATCTAAATCCTATGGACGTGTCTTGATTTTTCAAAACTCTTGCTTCCTTTATCTAGCGCAACGTCAGCAATCCCTGTCTTGTGCCTTTGGCTGTCCTAAAGCTAAACTGACTGCCACGCACAACTTTCTTTTCCATTCTCCTGTGTATTATTATTGTCAGCAACTTGGATGCGTGTTGTTGTTCAAATGTGTGTGAAATCTTATGGGACTTAACTGCTAAGGTCATCAGTCCCTAAGCGTACACACTACTTAACCTAAATTATCCTAAGGACAAACACAAACACCCATGCCCGAGGGAGGACTCGAACCTCCGCCGAGATTAGCCGCACAGTCCATGACTGCAGCGCCTAGACCGCTCGGCTAATCCCACGCGGCTGGATGCGTGTGCTGTTAAGTTGGTAGAGCTGTAGTTCTCGTCCTTATCTGACCTTACTGTCTTCGGGCTTGTGCGGATTATTTATTTATTTATTTATTTTAAGTTTGAAAATTTTTCTCAATGCTTATTTGTTCTACACACCAGTTTTAGTAGTCGTCCGGTTACCACATTACCCAATAATTTTAAAAATCCCGAAGGAATGTTACCTATGTCTTCCTCCTTGTTTGATCACAAGTCTATTAAGTTTCCACGCTGATACTGGATCCGACATGTTCTGCACATCGACTCCCATATGTTCTTTCACCACGTCACCACGTCACCCTCGTAGAGGCCTTCGGCGTGCTCTCCCCATCATCCTATTCTGTGCATTTGGCAGTGGGATTGCTCTCGCTCCTCTAATGGTGACACCTTCACATTCCATTTCACCGAAGGTTTCTTTGAATCTTCTATACTGTTATCACTCATTCGTACGACCAATACGTTTTCGATTTCTTCGCGTTTTTCTTGTAGCAGTTTGGCATTGGCTTCCTTCCACTTCCTATTTATTTCATTCCTAACTGACCTGTACTGACGTTTTCCTGTCTTTTCTTCAAAGTTTTAGTGCTTTATCCTTTCGGCGCTCAATTAAAGTATGTATTCTGTTACCGAAAGTTTCTGCTCTGTTGAACTGCTTGCCTAGCAGAAGTGTTCTTTGGACCTAGATCAGTGAAATCGACACAAATAGTGTAAAGAATAAAATTTGGAGAGAAAGTATTCGGTAAAAAAGAGCTACAATCACTTCTTCGGTAGGACACGTCGAATCTTTACACATTGCTGGATGCGTAGAATGCAGAAAGCTCGAACATAAGTGTCACTTCACTACTCTCCACATCAACGGCTGTACGAGATACTTAAAAACAGGCAACACCGAAAGATTTTTTGTTGAGAAATCAAAAAGATGTACGTCGAACATTAAATTGAAAGAAACTGACAAGTTGATTTGAGGATTATTTAGTTTATTTAATATCCGAGAAATATCTCGTTCTTCGACACTTACAGCAAATTGTGATGACATTCTATCAGTTCACAGGAAGCCATTCCGTTTTTTGTCCATTATATCACGTAATCGTTAATTAATTAAGCAATTTAAGGTAAAATTCGTTTTTTTCTTATAATTAAATAACTTGACTATTTTACATAGCGCTATTGTATTCAGGAATAACAATTGTGTAAATACGACTCTGAAAAATATTTACGCATCCTCCGACTGACGAAAACCGCCTCCGTTGCATTTCTATAATGATTTACTGACTGTCAGCAATGAAAGCGGTAAAACAAGGTACCGTCTGTGAAATACGATCAACTTTTCATGTAGGTATCATCAACTCCAATGCCACTGTGGCCATAATCAGACGATTATCCCATGACAGTGATGTGCAGAACCAAAGTTGGCGTTTTTCTTGTGTAGCTGTAACGTAAAGTGACCTGCAGTGCTTTTAAAAGAAACACGGAAATGTGGAGAAGAGAGCTGTCCCTATGTGAACCAATTCTTATAAAACGAGCGGGACATGGTCTCCCAGTAGGGCAACACCATTTTACTCGTTACTGGAGCAGGCAGACAGACCCACTATCCGACACATTGTTCAGCTCATCCGTCCGCGATGTGCAGTACCAATTTAGGGTATCATGCTGTGGAGAACTGTACCATGAAGTAACGCTTATTGACCAGTCAATTGGTGTTCGACACAGCTGTTTTCGTAACAAAATTACAAAAGTTTTGTTCTCAGCGCTTCTTTCTTGAGTTACTGATTCTTATTTTATGTTTGCTCCCTTGCAGGAGGTCAGCTTCACAACGAAGAGCACAAAAAAGTCAATGTTCGCATTGTTTTCAGTTTTTCGATTATGTCTCGGAAACTATGCTTTCCCCGAAGAAGACCTCACGGTAAAGAGTTAAAGTAGACAAAATCTCCTACAAAATGTGCTACTCAAGTTTGTTTTTCTGACGCGCGGTATTGGCACTAGAGCGCGCTAAAAGGCAGCGACTTTTTGGTCCTTCCGCGAAAACGTCGAAAACACTCTCTCTCACAAAATACGACTCGAAAAATATACATGTCTTCAAGGAAACCTCACACCACGTGAGAGTGTTTTAAATTTCCTACAAGAGACGTCTGCAACATTCAAAGTGGCGAAGGAGGGAAGCGAAAGTTACGAACATTCTTTCGGCGCCCTACAGCCAGACAGCTCCACCATCAGTTTCTTTCACCTCGGCGCCATACTTTCGGTGTATTATGCTTAAAACGGGTTATTTTGAATGAACTTTGAGAAAACATCTTCGACGAAGATATCAAGAAATTTATTTTTACAGTGGATAAGGTACATGAAACAGAATAGAAAGATGGCTCTCAAATCTATATATAATAACTTATATGTGTCATGAACAGAATGAATGTCGAGCCCAGCATTGGGTCGTGATTGCGAGCAGGTTCTCCATGTAGAATAGAATGACGAGGCCAAAGATCGATACGTTGTATAGTGAACTATCGAGGTATGACCTGTACTGATGACATGTGCAGGGGCTGTGGAAGTTCGGGGCTGAAAAGTGAGTTGTTGCTGTTCCTCAACTGACAAAATACTAATTCAATGATTAGTGTTATGATAGAGAAAAATTGATTAGTGAAGACAGCATAATACTGCAAAATATTAAGTGAATTAATAGCTTCTGTAGCCTCAGCTGCCTCACAAGGAACCCCTAGAGTGCGAGGTCGTTAGTTCAGTCTTTAGTACGGCTCATTCGTAAGTGTTGTGTTAACAAGTATGACAGGAAAAATATTTGTCGCTAATGACAGCCTGTGCATCAGGAGGGTCACAGAGAATGAGTGTCCGGGAGGTACAGAGATCTACCTTCCAGAGAAACTATGTATAACGCTTCACAAAACTGACGTTATCGATATTCCAGAAATACTCAAAACAACCTATCAACTTGCACCGAGAACACCGAATGAAGAATGACGCGCTAAAGTATGATGCTGTGGAGGTTGTATCAATGGAAAATTGTACTGAAATGCAGGAGGATTGACGCATGTGCAGCGAATGGCAACTGAATCTCAATGTAGACAAGTGTAATGTGCTGCGAATACATAGAAAGAAAGATCCCTTATCATTTAGCTACAATATAGCAGGTCAGCAACTGGAAGCAGTTAATTCCATAAATTATCTGGGAGAAGGCATTAGGAGTAATTTAAAATGGAATGACCATATAAAATTAATCGTCTTTAAAGCAGATGCCACACTGAAATTCATTGGAAGAATCCCAAGGAAATGCAGCCCGAAATCAAAGGAAGTAGGTTACAGTACACTTTCCGGCCCACTGCTTGAATATTCCTAACCGGTGTGGGATCCGTACCAGATAGGGTTGATAGAATAGATAGAGAAGATCCAACGGAGAGCAGCGCGCTTCGTTACAGGAACATTTAGTAATCGCGAAATCGTGACAGAGATGATAGATAAACTCCAGTGGAAGACTTTGCAGGAGAGACGCTCAGTAGCTCGGTACGGGCTTTTGTTGAAGTTTCAAGAACATACCTTCACCGAGGAGTCAAGCAGTATATTGCTCCCTCTTACGTATATTTACGTATATCTCGCGAAGAGACCATGAGGAGAAAATCAAAGAGATTAGAGCCCACACAGAGGCATACCGACAATCTTTGTTTCCACGAACAATACGAGACTGGAATAGAAGGGAGAACCGATAGAGGTACTCAAGGTGCCCTCCACCACACACCGTCAGGTGGCTTGCGGAGTATGGATGTAGATGTAGAAAGTGACCACAGAGGTTCGCACCATTGAGATCGAAGGCGAACTCCTTGTGAGTTACAAACAGTGCAGGACGTTCAGCTAGGTATCCACTCTTAAAGCATGCATATAGAAATCACGTTGGTGTAACAGGGTGACGAGAACTGTTGGAGTGTGCCGTTATGCATCTGAATGCGAAACAGCCTGTCGTGGAGGTTGTTGTGGAACCGACTATCGTTTAAGGCGTAGCAGCAGATAGTGTGATAATGTGTTTTATAGGCACGGGAAAAACAAACATCCAAAGGCTGAATTTGTGGTAGATGAACTGCAATGTTACACACATTTCTGGAGGGATACTTTGCTCTGAAGGAGTATGAATTTTATTTGCAGACTGGCAATCAAGCGAAACCAAGTTGTTTTGAGCACCTTCTGGCCGATGGCACTGCCCACATCATAGCTGTAGCTCTGTTATACTCACTTTCCCACTCTTGTTTGCAGTGACGTAAATATTCCCTACTGTCCTTGCGAAGACCACGCACACGAGGAAGAATCTTAAGGGGTAGAGCACTTCCAGCTTCTCCAAGCACACTTTTATTTGCCATTCAGATTATTGTACACGAATGCGCTAAAGCTTTGATGTTGATATAGACATTACTGGTATCAATAATTTCCAGGGTTCCTTTCGTATGCGTTTCCTCTTCAAATGCCGATTAGTCGAAGCAGCAGACAAATTCTTCTACTGAACGACAGGGAAAGTTTGTTTATCTAATACAAATTTTCTGGTCGGTTCCGCAGTTTGCTCTGCATCGTCAAGATGACGATTTATTTGGAATTTCGCTATCTTACGCCTTCCAACTCTGTCGAACTATTTACAGTCACGCAAGCAACCACTCCTTCCCTTGAAATGACTGTAGTCTATGTCGCTCGCAATTTGATGTGCATAACGTAGTCGAGAAGAGTAGAGAGTAGAGGAGTACAGGAAACCAGATGTCTGTGGAGGCACATCCAAACAAGGAGAGACAAACCTTTAGGGCACATCCTACGAACACAACAACATCATCGGAACAATAGCAGAAGAAGCTATTGAGGGAAGGAATCGGCGAGGGGCGACCAAGGATATCATACATGCAACAGATCATTAATAACATTGGGTGTAACACATACGTGGAAATGTAGAGGAAGCCAGACAGAAGAGAGGAATGGTGCTCTGCTGCAAACCAACCTCAGGGTCGAACACTAAAAAATGAAATAAGAATGTAGTAGAACATGTAACACGTCAGCCTCAGCTGCAAATAGATACCAAACTTCACCCAAGTTTCAGCCAAAATAATTTGGCCTTCTTCAGAAGCGAATGACACTAAACTATTGCATGCCAAAGTTTGGCCATGTCAAATGTAAAAACTGTGGCACCGTAGTTCCGGCGCAGCTCTCGGGGCCCAGTGACTTCGTCCGCGCAGTGGGGCCCCCCGTTTCTCTTCAGCCCAAGTAGTGTAAATTATGACTGGCTACTACGGTGCTGTAGTTTTTATATTTGACATGGCCACATTTTGGGATGAAGTAGTTTAGTGTCACTCGCTTCTGAAGAAGGCCAAATTATTTTGGCCAAAACTTGGGTAAAGTTTGGTTTCTATTTGCAACTGAGGCTGACTTGTTACATGTTCAATTATCACAGTTGCTGATAGAGATGCACAATGTTGAAAATTCATATCGCAGTAGGTCAGTATCATACACATCCTGTTAACTGTACCGAGCGTCCCTGAAACGAGCAACCACCAGCGTAAAGTCGCCACAAATTCTACTGACTCATCTTGCAGAGACGCTAATATTTCATCTGCCACTTCTTTCTCACTCTCCGACATTTGTTGGGTTCCTTTCTGGCGGAATGTCAACTGTTGTTGTAGATATAGTGCAATGTCTTCTTTGTTTATCGCTGCCATTGCTCTGCTTTGTTCAACACCACTAATACCAGCTAATCGTCGACTAACCAGTTTAACTACATTCCATAGCCTCATCCTGTGCTCACCTCTGGATACCTCTAGTCCCACCCTCTTGTTGCCATTAACAGCCAATATTGTGGTTGCATCCTAGACAACATGTGGGGCGTCGAATGCACTTCGGGGTTTCCTTGCCAGACAGTGGTAGTGCAAGCGGCTCATCCAGATCGTCCAGGTCGTCTTCGTCTTCTATACCAAGACTGTCGTCGATGTTAGAGCACAAGCCTTCACACTGCTGACACAGTTTCGTGCAGAGCACTTCTGCAGCCTTACACTCACACCCGCGTGACTACCTGTCTTGGATTTGCAACATACCAGCTGAAGAAATCTCTCGCCAGCTGGGCTATAAGCAGGACAGTGAGTTCCACATTTCGACCCCCACTGTACTGGATCCGTGTAGCTTCCGATCCACTGTTGATCCTGACGGAAAGCTCTGAAGATGTTTTGTTGAGCTGCAGCTCAAGTATGAGGTATGGAAGCCATGTTTTCTGGTGACTTGTAGGTTGATCTCATGTACTGATTACTTGTTGAATAGTGTTTGGGAGATTTCCACCATAAAGCACACTGAGAATTTTTTCACCAGCAACTGTTGTTTCCTTTGGCTGGGTTGAAGGATCAGCGAATTTAGTAAGATTCAGAGGGATGTAGGTGCACTAGGTACTGGGAGATGAAGAATCTTGCACAGGATAGAGTAGCGTGGAGAGCTGCATCAAACCAGCCTCAGGACTGAAGACCACAACAACAACAACATGTTTGGAGATATAGATGCTTGGCGACTGTCTTGAGAAATACACTATGTGAGTAAAAGTATCCGGACACCTGGCTAAAAACGACTTACAACTTCGTGACGCCCTCCATCAGTAACGCTGGAATTCAATATGGTGTTGGTCCACCCTTAGCCTTGATGAGGGCTTCCACTCTCGAAAGAATTCGTCCAATCAGGTGCTGGTAGGTTTCTTGGGTAATGGCAGCCCATTCTTCACGGAGCGCTGCACTGAGAAGAGGTATCGATGTCGGTCTGTGACACGAAGTCGGCGTTCCAAAACATCCCAAAGGTGTTCTACAGGATTGAGGTCAGGACTCGGTGCAGACCAGTCCCTTACAGGGATGTTATTGTCCGGTAACAACTCCGCCATAGGCAGTACATCATGAATAGGTGCAGTATCATACTGAAAGGTGCAATCGCCATCCCCGAATTGCTCTTCAACAGTGGGAAGCTAGAAGGTGCTTAAAACATCGATGTAGGCCTGTGCTGTTATAGTGCCACTCAAAACAACAAGATGTGCTAGCCCCCTCCATGAAAAACACGACACCATAACACCACTGCCTCCGAATTTTACTGTTGGTTCTACACACGTTGGCAGATGACGTTCACCGGGCATTCGCCATACCCACACCGTGCATCGGATCGCCACATTGTGTACAGTGATTCGTCACCCCACACAACATTTTTCCACTGTTCAGTAGTCCAATGTTTACGCTCCTTACACTAAGCGAGGTGTCGTTTTGTACGCATTGTACCTAAATTCTAACTCTCCGCCACTTCCTGCTGGAATGCACTTTTTTTAACAATTTACGTTCCAGCTTGGGTCTGCCGTCGGATTTATCAGTCGTTTTAGCGAATTACGCGCGGGCTTTCGACCACGTTTTACTTTTTATCCGTCGAAGCAACATGACGAAGGCCATTTAACTTTTAGTTTCGGAACTACATTTTTATATGGTGGTTTTTAGCCCTTTTTCCATGTGCCTGTTTTTAGCTATTCTGTCCACTGGGACTGACGTACAGTCGTTTCCCTTCTCTCTGTGTTCGTCTTCTACAGTTTTGACTTGGGCTCGTATGAGCCCAGTTGTTTTTTGCGCCCTAAAACAACAAACTAAGCGACGTGTATTTTGGCATTTACCAGCGTGATTTGTGGCATATGAGCAGCCACTCGACCATGACATCCAAGTTTTCTCACCTCCCACCGAACTGTCATAGTACCTGCAGTGGATGCTCATGCAGTTTGGAATTCCTGTGTGGTGGTCTGAATAGATGTCTGCCTATTACACATTACGACCCTCTTGAACTGTCGGCGGTCTCTGTCAGTCAACAGACGAGGTCGGTCTGTACGCTTTTGTGCTGTATATGTCCCTCCACGTTCCCATTATCACATCGGAAACAATGGAACTAGGGATGTTTAGGAGTGTGGAAATCTCGCGTACAGACGTATGACACAAGTGACACCAATTCACCTGTCCACGTTCGAAGTCCGTGAGTTCCGTGGAGGGCCCCATTCTGCTCTCTCTCACGATCTCTAATGACTACTGATATGGAATACCTGGCAGTAGGTGGCAGCACAATGCACCTAATATAAAAATGTATGATTTTGGTGGTGTCCGGATACTTTTGATCACATAGTCTAGTATAGCAACCACTGCCTCGATACAGGGAGAGCACGAGGTTTGCAGTACTCCTCCTCACTGCACTTTCCCGTCTGAGGAGCAGCTGACGGGCTGTGCCTCTCCCTGGCTTAAAGAAAAGTGCAATGAGGGGGGGGGGGGGGGGGAGGGCAGGGGGGTGGGGAGTTTCGAGACCTATCATTACGAACAGAAGGTCAACATCGGAATTGCGACACTCTTCTGAACCAAAGCTAGGGATATTGACATCTACTCTATCAGTGTGTCAGCATCAGCAGCTGCTTTTGGAGACGTATCCAGTTTTGCTGTATTTGTCACCACCATAGTGATTAGTCCACCCTTCTTTCTCGCATTTGAAAGAAAAACGTACTTTTGAAACTGTTTGTGTCTTGGTGCTGCTAAATTGTATCTCCTAGCACTGCGTTCTCGTCGATCTCCTCAAGTGCTATATGGATTTGGTAGACTTCTGTCCATCTGAGTACTATTAGACACAACTGCGGCACTTTGCTTATAATGTTCGCGCAAACTAAGTTGACACTCGGCGTAGTGGCTGATGGGAGCGACTGTAAATGGGAAATGTCTTTATGGTCGTTCCCATCAACCACTGCCCGAGAGTCAACTTCGTTTGTGCATATAGTACTTCCTTTGTAAATAGCGGGTATATGAATCACAAATTTCTACGAAGGTATGCCTACTCCACCGTACGGATCTGTTGAAGAAAAAGCCCACATCAGTCACTTACACTGTACCTCGTGGATGCCAAGCAGTGGGGGTGGGGGTTGACAAAAACTGGTTGAATAAAATATGGCGTTTCAGTCTTCGATCGCTATTCTTTATTTTCAATTACCGGTTTCGGACTAGCTGCCCATCTTCAGATCGTATATTGCAGTTACAGAGTAACTTGTCCGTACAGAACAATCGGTTCGCTGTCATAAAAAACAAAAACTGGTTGATTCCCATTAGCACCCTGAAACTCACGACTCCTGAGAGATCTCCTCAGCTGATATCTTGGAAACGCAAGACAGGTTGCGAAGGGTGGTGTGAAGGTAGGCGGGCAGGAGTGTTCTGCACGAAACTGTGCCAGCAATGTGAAGGGTTGTTCTCCAAAGTCGATGACGAATTTGATATAGAAGATATAGAAGATCATTCATATCTGTATGAGATCCTTGTAGTACCATTGTCTGAGGCATTCGTGAAATATTTTGCAGCACTATGCTATCTTTACTTATTAGTTTCTCTCCATCATTAAATTAATGATTCATTTGCAACTTTTTTAGTTGAAGAACAGCAACAACTCACTTTTCAGCCGCGACTTTCCACCGCTACTAACACTACACCTGGACCTTCAATTGCCAAAGACGCTACACGATCCTGCTCCATTGTTTTTGCAGGAAACATTGCAGGAAACACCTGGACCTCCTGGTGCCCAAGAAACGTTGCCTGGGCCACCAGCAGCCAAATGGAGACGAGTGTAATCTGTGGGATTTTAATTTTGTAGAGAGTGGTCATTTTCTATAAAGGGGTAGTTTTCTGGATGTAAACTACAAACTGAAAAAAGTGGGAAAATACTGAGTTTTTAGTTCTGAAGCCAACCAAGCATACATATAATTACGACTCAGTGCCCGGAAAACACATAGAATCGCTGTGAAAAGAATTTCCGCAGTTCTGTTATAGGTAAACTATCATTTCACTGGACTACTAGCGTTTGTTGATGAAACATAGAAGTGTGCACAAGAGAGTTGCCTCTGCAATGTTTCGTGCAAAAACAATGGAGCAGGATCATGTAGCAAGGAAATTCATAAGTGAACCAGACAGGTGCACAATCCCAGACGTTTCTTGGCTAACTGGTAGTTACGTACGGTACGACCTTTTACTACTGTGTTGCAGGGGACTGTAACCTAAAGTAATTCCAACCGGTTTTTTGGAGAACCGTGAAGTATCGAGATACCAGCCTTCCCTTTTTGCAGCACCGATTACGGTATGAATGAGGCATAGTTTTCCAAATAGTACAACGCCCCTTGATCTAGTACTGCATAGTGCAGCTCAGACAACGCAAATGCTATGAAGCTAATCTGGCAGTGATATACAGCACAGTATGTGGGTTTCGTGTTATGTGAAACTGTAATGTAAAGTAAACTCTATTCTTATCTGAGGAAACACGAATGCTTGGGGTACGTAATCTATATCACGCATGAGAACAGCTCAGTCGCACAGCGACGCAACCCCAGCTCCACAGTACTAACGTATTGTGGTCTCATCTTGTGCTAAACTTTAAACTAAACTAACCCTTAGTGTTTCTTGAGGGAACATAGAAGCGTTGAGGATACAGCTGGCTCTTTTCGCAAATTCAGTGAGACAACATTTTCCAGCAGGACAATGCACCTTTACTCATTAGTGACACGAATAACCCCACAGTCTTCAGCTAGTATGGCAGTGATATACAGTATCTCTCTTTGAACTTTATCGATGTCTTCCGTCAGTCTGGTCTGTCTGGTAAGAATCCCACATCACCTGTCGCCACTTCTAAGTGATGTGCCAATAAAACGCAATCCCCCAAAGTATTATTATGTGGTCTTTCTAATTGTTGTTCGTAATGGTTCAACGTATGTATTTAATTGATTTGACAGCCTTTGGATTTGTACAGTTCGTCGTCTAACCGGAATTTAACGGATTTCTTTTAGTAATCATGTTGATGACCTCACACTTTTCGTTATTTTGGGGTAGTTACCACTTATTCTATGATACTGATATGTTGCATAAATGATTTTGCAATTGGTTTTGATTTTCCAATGACTTTGCTAGACAATAAATCAGAGCATCATCTGCAAACAGTCTAAGATCAGTGGTCATATTGTCTCCTAAATAATTTTTATATATATATATATATACCGGGTGATCAAGAAGTCAGCATAAATTTGAAAACTTAATAAATCACGGAATAATGTAGATAGAGAGGTACAAATTGATACACATGCTTGGAAAGACATGGGGTTTTATTAGAAGCAAAAAATACAAAAGTTCAAGAAATGTCAAACAGATGGCGCTTCATCTGATTAGAATGGCAATAATTAGCATAATAAAGGAAGAGAAAGCAAAGATGATGTTCTTTACAGGAAATGCTCAATATGTCAACCATCAATCCTCAACAATAGCTGTAGTCGAGGAATAATGTTGTGAACAGCACTGTAAAGTATGTCCGGAGTTATGGTGAGGCATTGGCGTCGGATGCTGTCTTTCAGCATCCCTAGAGATGTCGGTCGATCACGATAGACTTGCGACTTCAGGTAACCCCAAAGCGAATAATCGCACGGACTGAGGTCTGGGGACCTGGGAGGCCATGCGTGACGAAAGTGGCGGCTGAGCACACGATCATCACCAAACGACTCGCGCAAGAGATCTTTCACGTGTCTAGCAATATGGGGTGCTTTTTTTGTTTTAATAAAACCCCATGTCATTCCAAGCATGTGTGTCAATTTTTACCTCTCTATCTACATAATTCCGTGGTTTATTAAGTTTTCAAATGTATACTGACTTTTCGATCACCCGGTATATTATAAGTGGCGAAGGACCTCTAACACTTTCTTGGGGAACACCAGGTATCACTCGATGACGTCCCGTCAGTTACTATGAACTGTGACATTTACGACAGGAGATTATGAATCTAGTCCCACAACTGAAACAGTGCTCCATAGGCACGCAATTTGATTAGAAGCCGTTTGTGAGGTACGGTCTCTTAAGCTCTTGGAAATCCCAGCTGTCACTGCTCCGATGAAAACATTTATAAATTTTTATACCCTACTGGTTCAAGAGAAAAAAATGATAAATTATTTATGTAAGAAGGTGAACCATTTTTTCCGATTGGTATCAGAGCATTCTCTCACGCTAAGAAGGATTTATCTGGAAACGCCAGTGAGCTGACAAGCGACAAGCTGATAGGCGAGTCCGCCTTATCGGAATTCCCCACACTTATCAACAGCAGTGCACATTTTGAGACGCTGAAGGTCGCTTCGCACAGCTTGACAAACTGCGTAATTGAGGAGCCAAGGGGGGATGGGAGAAACCATCCGGTTAAAACCGTTAAAACCAGTATCGGTATTTTAGTTACGAGTGGCTGGTATTTTTGTGTATTTATTTTGCCTCGGTTCTAACAGCTGTTTTCAATTTATACTAAGAACAGGGTTGAAAAAAAAAGAGGCATATCAGTTTGCTAAAATTCTTTTTGTTTTTAAAGGACACTTTTTAAAAATACTAGTAATGTTTATCTGTAAAATTTCCAGTGCTTTGTCGCTCGGGATTAGCCGAGCGGTCTCTGGCGCTTCAGTCATGAACTGTGCGGCTGGTCCCGGCGGAGGTTCGAGTCCTCCCTCGGCCATGGGTGTGTGTGTTTGTCCTTAGGATAATTTAGGTTAAAAAGTAGTGGTAAGCTTAGGGACTGATGACCTTAGCAGTTAAGTCCCGTAAAATTTCACACACATTTTTTTTTTTTTTTTTTCCATTGCCGGCCGCGGTGGTCTAGCGGTTCTAGGCGCTCAGTCCGGAACCGCGGGACTGCTACGGTCGCAGGTTCGAATCCTGCCTCGGGCATGGATGTGTGTGATGTCCTTAGGTTAGTTAGGTTTAAGTAGTTCTAAGTTCTAGGGGACTGATGACCACAGATGTTAAGTCCCATAGTGCTCAGAGCCATTTGAACCAATTTTTCCATTGCTTTGTAAGAGTGAGTTACTGTAGAGAGTGGGAAAATCGATCAGTGTTGTTTTAACAACGACGCTGACAGTTAGAAACGAGGAAGGAACATATGAAGTAAGTATAGGTGCAGTGCTGGCAGGCAAGACAGTAGCGTAGCTGCAGCCACGCACGCGTGTGGGTGCGGTGTGAGGGGGGAGTCACCCGCACCCGCTCTGTACGATGTGAAAAGGAACTAAAAAAAATTTGTAATTTAATCTCAAACATACAAGAAGAAAACCTGTTCGACTGTCATACCAGAGGAATACTCTGAAAAACTGTTTTATCCTTGATAGACAAAGGACTAATTTCGAGATTTTTTTTTTACTTCTAGTATTAACTACTTTTTGTTCTGATGTGCTGGCGTAAAGACGTACTGCATGATTTCTGTGTGTGTGTTAAATGAAGGTGTAAATTGATGAAAAATATGTTTTATAATTTCGGTCAAGATCAAGCCTAAATCCCATACCAATGGATTACAAATTATTCTGTTAATTCGAGAAGGCGAATTTTAGATGGGGGCGACGATCTTCACGACGGCGGTGCTCCACAATAGAGGTGCGTGATTGTGCTCACCACCTTCCTTTGGTGGCCGTTAAGATGTGTTTTTGCCGAGACATTCAGAACCTGCAGTCTTCCTTTTCGTATAAAAATAGAAAAAGAAATATTCTTAATTTTAAATAATGGCAATTCTTGTAGCCAGGCCATGGGGAATGGAAGAACGCACGTGCCTCTACCCTGATTCTACGTTCGCAATCTCCGAGTGTGTTACGACGTAATTATTTTACGAAAAAAATTAAGATAGATCTCTCTCATCAGATCGCAATCACTCGCACGCGAATGTAGGTACCCTCTGAATGTGTCTATTCAGTCGTGCGCATTGTTCTAAAGCTTTTTCTGTTAATATTCAGTGGATTGTATCTCCGCAATTAATTTTTGTTTATGCCGCAAATCGCACTTCACGCGAAGTATTTATTACGCAAATTTGAGGCTCCATTTAATGTCAAACAATTCCGAAGTACGGCTGACTAAGCAAACCGCTACAATAATTTCATATCTCTACAACTACAATAACACAAAACAACAGTAACATAATAGAGAGGGTACGTTACAGGTGGTGTTGTTGAGTGGCACCGGGCCTAGTTTGGAAGCATTTTACGGCGTGTGGCAGCAGTGAAGCACAGCGCTCCCTTTGCATTCAAAGATTAAAAACAGGTGGGAGAATCACATACGATATATGTCGAATACTAAAACTTCAGGTTTGTGGCACAACTTGACTAGAAGAAGGGATCGGCTTGTAGGGCATATTCTGAGACATCAAGGGATCACCAACTCAGTATTGGAGAGCAGTCTGGAGCGTAAAAATCGTAGAGGGAGACCAAGAGATGAATACACTAAACAGATTCAGAAGGATGTAGGTTGCAGTGGGTACTAGGAGATGAAGAAGCTTGCACAGGATAGAGTAGCATGGAGAACTGCATCAAACCAGTCTCTGGACTGAAGACCATAACAACAACTAAAACTTCAGAAAACCATCATTAGAAATATGCACAATGTAGGGTGAAGGAAAGCATGTCGCCCATTCCTAAAAAAGCTTGGTATACTAAGTGTTCCCTCACTATACATATATGAACTGATTATCTTTGTACACAGTAACCCTTATTTATTTGTAGCAAATCATTTTCAACATGATTACAACATCAGAAATCAAAAGAATTTTGTGCTGCCCACCCACCGATTAAAACTTTATGCTCAGTCCACACTATATATGGGTATAAAAATTGATAACAAAGTGAAAGGAAGAGAATTGCTCAGCATTAAATGAGAAACATTGAAAAAATCCTTATATGAGAAACTAGTGCAGAGATGTTACTATTCAGTACAAGAATTCATAAATTACGAGCTGAAAATTTGAGCAGGAGATAGCAACTACTTAGGACTGTTAATCTTAAAAGTTTGTTACTTTGAAAAATTATTAATTGCTTAATTAAGTAATTATTCAGTACTGTATATTATATTACTGGCATTATAAGGAAAATTGTAAATAAGTTTTTGTGTTTTGACCAGTCTCCTGTATTTTTACGTCAATGGCTTGAAATTGTACGAAGTTCTCTTCTCTCTCTCTCTTTCTCTCTCTTCTCTCATATAAGAAGAAAACGTCCACAATGTTCCCTAGAACAGAAGGTAAAATTAACTGATATACCTATAATTTAACTGACGTACATTTAACTTGGGATAATAACTGAACCCTTAATTTTCTGGTTGCTTCAGGGTGAACAAAGGATGTCATCCAGAAGGGAGGATGCAGAAAAGTGATCAACTTGTGGCCTTTCGCTGTCGTATTCAGATGGTTCAAATGGCTCTGAGCACTATGGGACTTAACATCTGAGGTAATCAGTCCCCTAGAACTTAGAACTACTTAAATCTAACTAACCTAAGGACATCAAACACATCCATGCCCGAGGCAGGATTCGAACCTGCGACCGTAGCAGCAGCGCGGTTCCAGACTGTAGCGCCTAGAAGCGCTTGGCCACACGGGCCGGCATTCAAATGGTTAAAATGGCTCTGAGCACTATGGGACTTAACATCTGAGGTAATCAGTCCCCTAGAACTTAGAACTATTAAACCTAACTAACGTAAGGACATCAAACACGTCCATGCCCGAGGCAGGATTCGAACCTGCGACCGTAGCGGTCGCGTGGTTCCAGACTGAAGCACCTAGAACCGCTCGGCCACAACAGCTGGCCTGTCATATTCGCTGCGCCCTGTCTCCTTCACTTGCGCCATCTTTGCTGCAGACACTGAGACCGATTTCTCCCACAGCATCAACCGCATAACGATTGAAATATCGTGTTCCTTCAACTTCATTAATTTTTTCAGAATTTGTTCGAATTCTACGTTTATTACTGAAAATCAACTGTAGAAAACTGAAAATCTGTTAATTCAGACACTGGGTATACTGAGCGGTCAAGAGTCAGTCTGAATACTGCTTCCTTCTATTTATGTTTCGTGAAAAGTCGATGAGGATGATATCAGAGAGAGTGGTTGAGCCCACACGGAGGCTTACCGGCAGTCGCCTTACTGCGGACCACACGCGACTGGTACAGGACAAGTGGGCAACTGGCACTGGTACAAAGTACCCTCCGCCACACATCGTGAGCTGGCCTGCAGTTTGTACGAGTAGTCGCAGACGTAGACACCATACTCTTAAAATTCAAGTCGACCAAAGGCCACAAACACTGCTGCAGACATTGTCTGAACTACAAAGTGTTGCCACTTGCATTATAAAATACTTTTCGAAATTCAGTAAAGAGTCTGCAATGCTCATACGAATTAATATACCTGCTGTTGAGGTAAATATGGGATATTTCCGAGAATAAGAACAAAACAAATGGTGCGGTGGGCCGATTGTGACGAAACTGAAGACACAGGAAGTACAGCTCAATAATGCTTCTCTGAAAGTTAATGGTTCCGATAATTTGGGGAATTCGCACAAGGCGATAGTAACAATAAATTTGGAAATCGTGCTCTAGACGTGTCTGTCCCTGCTCCCCTGGAGCACAATGGAGTTCACCAGTCGTTGCGTATGCGAGTCGCAACGCAACTCCTGCTTACGCCGTGTCGCACAAGTTTGGAGCGCTTCATGAGAGACAGCAGGCCGCAAAATAAGTTACTGTATTTATATCAGGTCGCAGCCATTAGAATAATAAGGTCTGGAAGTGTCTAGGGGTTAGCGGAAATAAGAAGTAAAGTTACTTGTTCTCTACCGGATCCAACTGAAACAAGGGTAATTCGGACGTTTTCGGGCAAAGTGTGTAAGGAATAATTTTCGATATAAATTGACATACTTTTAACGATGAGTAGTTTATCGTGAGGATAATTCCCCAGAATCCGGTTGGCTTGAATGTTTAACCATGAACTAATTCTCACTGACTTGGATCAAACATCTGTTAGACGAAACAACGTCAGATTAGCTCTTGCAGTTGTTCAATAGCTCAGCTTCCAGCGGCACAGAATTCTTCATGGAAACAACAGCTGTAGGATTCGAAAGTTGTGAGTCAACAGAATCTTTCACAAGGGAACAACATGGCCGTCGCAGCTAACTGGTATTTTCTTCTTGTATTGGCGCTTTGTACAGCGGCTCAGGGACTCTTACAACATTAATGAAATCTAGAAAGACTATCGTCGATAAAACTCTCATATCTTCTGAAAGACATCCCCAGGACTAACTGTTCAAAGTAGCTTAAGATCACCTGAATTCTAGTGGAAGAACAGGATCGAGCTGTGTCCAGGCAGCAATATTTAGTTGCCATCAATTTAAATTTCATTTCGTAACATCTCTGAGATGCAAGTATCACCACACTCCCTCGGTACGCAAATATGTCACCTTCTGGAGGAAAGTGTGAGCATAAAGGTGAATGTTTCCTGACATCATGTATGATTCAAGTGTAGATCTTAGCGAGGCATTTCGAAAGAGAGAAGAGAAGAAGCTTTGGTGCTGGAAAATGTGGTTGAGGATACATTGCGTGTACCAGATGTGTCCACAGACAGACAAAAATACGTACATGAAGTCTAGTTACGCTGGATTCGTTAAGAAATTCCAGGAATCTTACGCATTTCACAGAAGAAATCAGGAACAAAGTTGGGGGAACTGCGTCAGACGCAATGGAGCCTCCACTTAGGAACTGCTGAGAATACACAGACAGCCCGAGAAAGCGCAACAAAAAGCTCTAGCAAAATTTCCCGCGTCTGTGATGAAATGACAGTTTTATTAAGGTCCGCTGCGAAAGGATTAATTTGAAAGAGGATGGTCTGGAACTGTGTAAGAGGCGATGACAAAAGAAAATTTTCCGACTGATTAGTATCGTCTTTCCACCAAGTTATCAATCATTACCATACTAATAACAGTGCATTTCCCGAGACTGTTGGGTCTCTGGATAGCGTGCCCCCAAATCGAGAGATCGCCGTGTCGAATCCCGCTCGAGGCATGAAAGTTTTCAGTCTGCCTTCAATCTGATCACCACTTCCCGACCATCTGAGGAGTCACCATGAAAGACGCAGTTCTCATTCCCCTTTCTCCGGTTGCATAACTGGGGCAGGTCAGGGACACGCAAGTCGCCAAAATGGCGTCCATCTGGAAGACCCGTACCTGCAGCACTGAACCACACGAAGTTATCAGTTTCTGCCCACAGTGCAGATTGCACGTGAGCAGAAACTGAAAAAAAAAAACAGCAGAGGATCTCTTATGGTTGTGTCGCGAACTTAGTAACGAGATAGACGTGCCAAGTCAGCGTTGAGTGCAGCTCGCCAGTCGATAAACCACTTTTACGAATATCTGGAACGAGAATCCGTACCAGCTGTTAAAGGTAGAGACATCATTGTTCTACCTGAACAACGTGGTGTCCACACTTATTTTTAATGTCATAATGTTTTCAGTATTAATGTAGAACAACGCTTTTAAGCGTTATTCTGCACTTCAAATATAATACTGCTATAGCACTAGTTGCACACTGCCGATTCGACCTAAATGACCACAATAAAACAACGTCCTACATTGTTCTGTACTTTGATATCAGAAGGAAAACTCTCCCCGACAGGTAAAACGTAGAATATATGAAAATTATAAAATTCGTCTCTACTTGGTCTCTCATTAAACTGATGTCAGTGTATTACTGGTATTAATAGTTACCAGAGTTCACAGAATAAGGCTTACACACTGCATGCAACAAGATGGTATATGTGTCCCACTTATAAATACGCCACTGGATGTGGGGTAGTCTGTATGTGGGGTAGTCTAATCCCGAAATACGACATGAGCCTTTCAACGATAAAAATAATTTCGGTATGTCAGCGAATACAGCATTGTACGATCTAAGGTGTACGAGATGTAAAGGAGCCAGCAACTGCATTGCTAAACAGAAACTCTGCGCATTTTTATGGATTACATAAGTTTTGAAGAACTATAATAAATATGAGAAATAAAAAGAGTGTAAGTAGTTCATCAAATACTGATGCGGAAGTGTAGTTGATGGGACTTACATTTTTAGCAGAATCTGCTACTACAAATCTCTAGAGGAATCATTAGGAAATTTGTGCAGACCACAGACACAAGGACTGTGAGTAGAAAGACGGAAAGTAGCGAACCGCCTGAGGAAACTCCAGTCATGCAGTCCAGGTTAGTCTAGCGCGTAATGTATGTACGCTCCCCTCGTCTACAGTTTGAAGAAGTGGTTTATAGGCTGAGTGCAAAGACAACCCGAGAAATGGAAATGAGCGCATGGCGTCAGTGGCTGTGAGTTCCCAGACTGGAAGTTCTGCCGCCAAGTGCAAGACTTATTGAGTGCGACTCCACATTGTGCGACTTGCGCGTCGACAATGGGGATGAAATGATGATGAGGACAGCACAACACCCAGTCCACGAGGGGAGAAAATCTCCCACCCCATCTGGGAATCGAACCTGGACCCCCGTGTGTGGCATGCCAGCGCGCTGACCATTCAGCTAATGGGGCGGACACATCCTACTACTACTACTGCTCGTCATCTGAAGCTGAGGTAGCAAAAGGCATGAAATACCTCCTAATCTTGTGTCTAACCTGCTTTTAGTAGGCGTATTGCAGTTCCTCAGTGTGGAATGAACATGTCACCTACTGAAATATTGAGCCATACTGCCTCTATAATCGCCCCTAATTGCGAAAATGTGGTCAGTGCAGGATTTTGTGCATGAAATGACCTCCAGACTATGTCTCATAAATGTTCGTTGGGGTTCATGTTGGACAATATGGGTCGTCAAATTATTCGCTCTACAGTCTTCTTCAAACCAGTCACGAAGAATTGTGGCCCGGTGACATGCTGCATTGTCATAAATAAAAATTCTCTCATTGTTTGGTAACATGAAGTCCACAAATAGCTCCATATGGTCAATAATCGGTTCACTAGGAGAAAAAAAGGACCCAGTACATTCCTTGTAAGCACAGTTCACACCAGTATGGAGCCACCACCAGCTTTCACAGTGCCTTGCTGATAACTTGGGTCAGTGAGTTCATGGTGTCTGCGTCACACTCGAACCGTGCCATCGGCTTTTACCAGCTGAAATCTGGACTCATCTAATAAACCCACGGTTTTCCAGTCGTCTAGGATCCAACGCACACCGTCACAAGCCAAGGAGAGGTGCTGGAGGTGATGACATGCCTTTAGCAAAGTCACTCACGTTGTCTGTCTTCTACTATAGCCCATTAACACCAAGTTTCACCTCAGTGTCCTAACGGATACATTCGTCGTACAGCCCACATTGATTTCTGCGGCTTTTCCGTGCAGTGTTGCTTGTCTGCTAGCACCGACAACTCTACGCAAATAACGCTGCTCTCGGTCATTAAGTGAAGGGCGTCGGCCACTGCGCTGTGTGTGGTAAGAGATAATGGCTGGAATTTGGTATTCTCGGCATACTCTTGATACTGTGGACCTTGGAAGATAGAATTCCCTGGCCCTCCGTTGTAGCCGAGCGGTTCTAGGCGCTTCAGTCTGGAACCGCACTGCTGCTACGGTCGCAGGTTCGAATCCTGCGTCCGGTATGGATGTGTGTGATATCCTTAGGTTTAAGTAGTTCTAAGTCTAAGGGACTGATCACCTCAGATGTTAAGTCCCATAGTGCTCAGAGCCATTTCAACCATTGAATTCCCTAAGGATTTACGAAATGGAATGTCCCGTGTGTGTAACTCCACTGCCGTTCCACTTTCAAAATCTGTTTATTCCCGTCATGCAATCACGAGGCAAGACTTTCCACGGGAACCACCCGAGCCAGTACTCTGCCCCTTTTATACCTTGTGCACACGATGCCACTGCCAGTAGCCTGTGTGCAATTGTTATTCAATGGCTTGCCATGGCGACACGAACACTTTCCCCATCTCATTTACAGTAAAGGATTCATCAATGCAGCTCACCGAAAATACCTGCATTCACATAAGAAGTGGAAAATTGTCTGCCACCCTTTAGCTGTGCGAAATGGCCATTTCAGTCCCAGCAGGATGGTCTGATTCACACATGTGCCCACATCTGCAGCGGCTCACACTTCGAAACAATGCCAATGAGACACATTGTGACATCTCATTTCTATGAGAGGGACTTACGGCATAATAACGAGCCGCGACGTCGAGAGGCGAGGACGGAGGTGAGAGACAGAAAGGGTCCGCACAGCCACTTACACCAGGAGGCGCTGGAAGGGGGCAGACGTCACCTGTCTAGCGTCTGCCCCTGGTAGCTGAGTGGTCAAATGGTTCAAATGGCACTGAACACTATGGGACTTAATATCTGAGGTCATCAGTCCCCTAGAACTTGGAACTGCTTAAGCCTAACTAAGCTAAGGACATTACACACATCCTTGCCCGAGGCAGGATTCGAACCTGCGACCGCGGCGGTCGCGCGGCTCCAGACTGAAGTGCCTGGAACCGCTCGGCCACAGCTGAGGTATGTCATCCCTAACGGCCCGGGTTCGATTCCCATTTGGGTCGGAGATTTTCTCTGCTCAGGGACTGGGTGTTGTGTTGGCCTTATCATCATCTTCTAATCCCCATCGGCAAAGACTGTGCCACAGTGGATACACTCGCTCCCGTCAGATCACCGAAGTTAAGCACTGTCGGGCGTGGCCGGCACTTGGATGAGTCACCATCCGGGCTGCCATGCGCTGTTGCCATTTTTAGGGTGCACTCGGCCTCGTGATGCCAATTGAGGAGCTACTCGACCGAATAGTATCGGCTCCGGTCACAGAAAACCATAATAACGACTGGGAGAGCGGTGTACTGACCACATGCCCCTCCTATCCGCATCCTCAGCTGAGGATGACACGGCGGTCGGACGGTCCCGGTGGGCCACTTGTGGCCTGAAGACGGAGTGCTGTTTTTAATCCCCATCGACACGCAAGTCGCCGGTGTCGAAGGACTTGCACCAGGCGAACGGTCTACCCGACGGGAGGCCCTAGCCAGACGGCATTTCCATTTACGTATCTAGCTCGAGCCGAATTCTGGCTAGCCGGGCTGTCTGAAACTCCGCGACTCGCCGCTGACCTACGCAGCCTGTTCGCCAGCGGTGAGCGTGCCGGTATCCCATTTCGTTCTCTCGCTCCTCATAATGAGGCTGCGTTGAGAATAGGGAAGGCTCCTACCTCCTGTGTCGACACAGACGCGCCTGCCCTGCTGTGGAGACGGAACTCGGCGCCACCTCCTCTGCCACGCCTCGCGAGCCACTGGTCCAGAACACAGCTCTGACGTCAGTTACATATCCAAGTAACGATGGTCGAACTTACGTACTTCATTCCTTGGACGCATTTTTACCAGATGCACAAATGGGCGATATCTGTGGAACTTAGACCTTTTCCATTTTTTGCAACAGATCATAAATGAAATGAAATGTCGTGTGGCTAGGGCCTCCCGTCGGGTAGACCGTTCGCCTGGTGCAGGTCTTTCGATTTGACGCCACTTCGGCGACCTGCGCGTCGATGGGGATGAAATGATGATGATTAGGACAACACAACACCCAGTCCCTGAGCGGAAAAAATCTCCGACCCAGCCGGGAATCGAACAGAGATACGTCAGCATAACAGGCAGCAAGTAGATAACCGTGTTTTACTTTACTGCCTTGCTTCTAAATCATGTGATTTTATAGTATTCCTTACATCCTTCGTTCACTACCTCCACTTCTTACGATCTGAAAAAATTGTGGAGGCAGAAGATATAAACCCAGTGGCTAGTGGCTCACCAGTTATTGAACTGTGCATTTTTCTTGACAAAAGAATAAACAAAATATAAGAATTGCGCACATGTATGTAACTGAAAACTGTTATCTACGAGGTGCATTCAAGTTTTAAGGCCTCCGATTTTTTTTTCTAATTAACTACTCACCCGAAATTGATGAAACTGGCGTTACTTCTCGACGTAATCGCCCTGCAGACGTACACATTTTTCACAACGCTGACGCCATGATTCCATGGCAGCGGCGAAGGCTTCTTTAAGAGTCTGTTTTGACCACTGGAAAATCGCTGAGGCAATAGTAGCACGGCTGGTGAATGTGAAGCCACGGAGAGTGTCTTTCATTGTTGGAAAAAGCCAAAAGTCACTAGGAGCCAGGTCAGGTGAGTAGGGAGCATGAGGAATCAGTTCAAAGTTGTTATCCACTCACCCCTCCCACAGTGCTTTCGTAGCCCGCGGCGCGAGAAACTGTGTCGAAACCACAACGCCGCGCGACCCGGCTAAAGGCGCGGGTCGCGTCCCAGTCGCGTCGCGTCGCTGTTTGCGCGGTCCCATTTGCACCTGTTAGGTTACAAAAATGCGCCCTACGTTGCGTCGCCCCACACGCGCTATAAGTATCTCAAATTGCGCCTATTTTGCTCTAAAAGGCGAATTATGTCATGTGAAATAGGCCTCCTACTTTTATTATACACTGAAGCGCGCGGAGAAAATATTATAGGCATGTGCATTCAAGTACAGACATATGTAAACAGGCAGAATTCGGCGTTGTGATCGGCAGCGCAATATATAAGACAACAAGCGTCTCGCGCAGTTGTTAGGCCGGTTGCTGCTGCTACAATGGCACACTATAAAGTTTTAAGTGAGTTTGCTTATGGTGTTATAGTCGGCGCACTAGCGATGGGACAAAGTATCTCCGAGGTAGCGATGAAGTGGGGATTTTCCCGTACAACCATTTCACGAGTGTACCGTGAACATCAGTAATTTGGTAAAACATCAAATCTCCCACACCGTTGCCGGCGGAAAAAGGTCCTGCAAGAACGGGAGCAACGACGACTGAAGAGAATCGTTCAACGAGACACATGTGCAACCCTTCAGCAAACTGCTGGAAATTTCAATGCTGGACCATCAACAAGTGTCAGTGTGCCAACCATTCAACGAAACATCATCGATATGGGCTGTCGGAGGCTAAAGCCCACTCGTATATCCTTGATCACAACATTACACAAACGTTTACCCCTCGCCTGGGCCCGTCAACACCGACATTGGACTGTTGATGACTAGAAACATGTTACCTGGTCGGACGAGTCTCGTTTCAAATTGTATCGAGCAGATGGATCGGTACAGGTATGGAGACAACCTCATGAATCTATGGACCCTGAATGTTAGCAGGGGACTGTTCGAGCTGTTGGAGGCTCTGTAATGGTGTGTGGCGCGTGCAGTTGATGTGGGACCCCTGATACGTCTAGATACGACTCCGACAGGTGACACATATGTTAGCATCCTGTCTGATCAGTGGCATCCATTCGTGCCTATTGTGCATTCTGAAGCATTAGGGAAATTCCAGCAGGACAACTCAGCATCCCACACGTTCAGAATTGTTACAAAGTGTCTCCAGAAACGCTTCCTCTGGCCACCATACTTACCAGACATGAATATTATTGAGCATATCTGGGATGCCTTGGAAAGTGCTCTTCAGACGAAAGAAATCTCCAACCCTCGCTGTCTTACGGATACACTACTGGCCATTAAAATTGCTACACCAAGAAGAAATGCAGACGATAAATTGGTATTCATTGGACAAATATATTATACTAGAACTGACATGTGATTATATTTTCACGCAATTTGGGTGCATAGATCCTGACAAATGAGTACCCATAACAACCACTTCTGGGCGTAACAACGGCCTTTATACGCCTGAGCATTGAGTCAAACAGAGCTTGGATGGCCCGTACAGGTACAGCAGCCCATGCAGTTTCAACACGATACCACAGTTCATCAAGAATAGTGACTGGCGTATAGTGACGATCCAGTTGCTCGGCCACCATTGACCAGACGTTTTCAATTGGTGAGAGATCTGGAGAATGTGCTGGCCAGGGTAGCAGTCGAACATTTTCTGTATCCAGAAAGGCCCGTACAGAACCTGCAACATGCGGTCGTGCATTATCCTACTGAAATGTGGAGTTTCGCAGAGATCGAATGAAGGGTAGAGCCACGGGTCGTAACACATCTGAAATGTAAAGACCACTGTTCAAAGTGCCGCCAATGAGAACATCACGCCGGGTGATACGCCACTATGGCGATGACGAATGCACGCTTCCAATGTGCGTTCACCGCGATGTCGCCAAACACGGAATGCGACCATCATGATGCTGTAAACAGAACCTGGATTCAGCCGAAAAAATGACGTTTTTCCATTCGTGGTCCCAGGTTCTGTCTCTGATGAAGCGTCAAGGGTAACCGCAGCCACGGTCTCCGAGCTGATAGTCCATGCTACTGCAAACGTCGTCGAACTGTTCGTGCAGATGGTTGTTGTCCTGCAAACGTCCTCATCTGTTGACACAGCGATCGAGACGTCGCTGCACGATCCGTTACAGCCTGTCATCTCGACTGCTAGTGTGATATGAGACCGTTGGGATCCAGCACGGTGTTCCGTATTACCCTCCTGTACCCACCGATTCTATATTCTGCTAACAATCATCAGATCTCGACCAACGCGAGCAGCAATGTCGCGATACGATTAACCGCAATCGCGATAGGCTTCAGTCCGACCTTTATTAAAGTCGGAAACGTGATAATAAGCATTTCTCCTCCTTACACGAGGCATCACAACAACGTTTCACCAGGCAACGCCGGTTAACTGCTGCTTGTGTATGAGAAATCGGTTGGAAACTTTCCTCATGTCAGCACGTTGTAGGCGTCGCCAGCGGCGCCAACCTTGTGTGAATGCTCTGAAAAGCTAATCATTTGCATATCACAGCATCTTCTTCCTGTCAGTTAAATTTCGCGTCTGTTGCACGTCATCTTCGTGGTGTAGCAATTTTAATGGCCAGTAGTGTATATGGACAGCCCTGCAGGATTCATGGTGTGAATTCCCTACAGCACTACTTCAGACATTAGTCGAGTCCATGCGGCACTTCTGCGTGCTTGCGAGAGCCGTGCACCATATTAGGCACATGTATCAGTTTCTCTTCAGTGTATACAGAATTTACCTGTAGAACGTCACCCATAAAGACAGAACAGAAGTGTTGTCTTACATGATATCTTGATTGTACGATGCGTTGTTAAGAATTTTTCATTCAGTTCCTGCATTACCAGTACTTTTAATTGCAAGTGCACAGGCTCTTGTATTTTTTGGAGCTATTTTGATTTAGATCTTACAGAGACGCAGATACGCTGCTATGAGCTGGTGACTTAGAATACTGGAATGCTTCATCAGACTGTGTGTATCCGTCCAGTTACTCCCAACTCTTCTCAGCACTTTAAATTTTGTACGTGAAATGTATTAGGAGTTTTGAATATGGACAACCATCAGTTGTATAATGAAATGACGACAATGACGATTTGTGCCGGACCAGAACTCGAAACAGGATTTCCCGCTTATTGCGAGCGCTCGCCTTAGCATTAGGCTATCCGAGCATGCTTCATAGCCAGACTCAAAAATCCATACGTCGTCATACATCGTCTTTAAATTCTGCGTTAGCTACGTTGTAATACAGCCAGCCAGCATGCTGGTTTCCAACCGTGCTGGGTTGCGCAGGACAGATATTCTGCAGTGACGTTTATTACTGGTGCTTCTTTTAAATGCCGCTAAGTTTATCCTTGTCCAGTAAGTGGCAGTTATTTCTGCTGTGACTGCCTAATGGAGAACATATCGATCAGTCAAAATGTTTAGCTGTACCATCTTGAACATCATGTGTCGTATTTAGCGGGATCTGTATTAAAACTCGCGTGTAACGAAAAGTCCATCAAAAGTCACAGTTCTCTGTACGATTTCCCTAAATATAAGGGAGCGAAATGCGGTGAGGTTGTATGAAAAACCTTACTGCTGCTCGTATCAATTACTGCAGTTAAAATTGCAATCTAGATAAAAATCTACACATCTATGTTTTACAGAAAGCTAGGTTCTATCATTCGCAGTCGTCAATTGTTGTAAAAAAAGAAAATACTGGAAAGGATCTCATTTTCAACTTCGGATGAAGACCGGAAATGGAAAACTTTCAAGTGCCATCGTTTTAACAAAATACGCTTGTTGTGCCGTTGTTCTCGGTACTCTGATGCATATGCCTGGACCTGTTGCAAGTGTGAAATCGTTGTGAGAATGTTTCAAGATGAAGCACGGTCTCTGTGGCAAGCAGCGCGTCCCGCTTTGTTCAAAGTTACCCCCATTTAGGCTCTGACGATTTGAAGAGAAAACACATTGGTATTTGGTGGGTGACCACAGCTTCCTTGGTTCCACAAGATTTACTAAAGTCTAATGAGACAGCTAAAGATATGAACAGATTGCATGTAATGCTTCTGCATCCAACTGATTGTTTTGAGTTTAAAGATGCTGGTGAAACATTGTTGCCAATGCAGGCGTGCGAGGTCTGAAAATGCCAAGTGTCTGATGCTCACCTATTTGAAACACATAGCTGTACAAACATTCATACTGTGAAAGAGAAGAATGGAGCAATGCCGATGTGTCCAAAAGACGTATTATCATTGCAGATGTATCCCATCTGATAGGCCAGCCATGATTATCAACTGCGAAACAGAAAGAACAGTTGACGGTGTTGGTATTTGTTCCTAAACCGTAAAAGGAATTTTACAGTTAACTTCGTACCGTCTCATCGCAAGAATGGAGTTGTGAAAGAAAGAAAAGTCAGCAGTGAGAGATCCCTTTCTCCAATTTCATTTTCGTGTTCTCTTGTGAAGCTTTCAAAGAAATAATAAATGGTTCTTGTTCAGTACAGTGCTACTACTTAAAATATGACTGATGTGTGTCTGTGTTTGTATTATGACAAATAAAACGTAGTGACTCTGTATTAATGGCACCTGAAACGAAAACTTCTGTATTTGAACCAGTCAGTTCCCTGGTATGGTTTTTAGAAAGTTCGTAATAATTATTTACTTTGGAATTTGTCAATTTTTTCTTCAGCACCAAGGTGGGTGGCTTATTTCTGTGGTACCAGTTCTTTCAATACAAGTAAGTTAGGCACAAAGAGAGAGATGTAGTTTTTTTGAGTCTTCTAATAAATGCGACGTTTGGCGTTTGGAACCTTTTACATTTCCACTCTTGAAGTATTCATCTACGAGATATCGACAAAAATAAAGATTCTACAATATGCCTTAGTGCTCAGCAAGGTTGTGAGTGATGGGAAAGACGCACCGTGGTCCCACTGGCATGTTATGAAAATTTCTGCGACACGAAAGAGGAAATCACAGATTTAAATCAATCCAAAGTGTTCTTAGAAAACAAACGATGATCGAAGACAAAATATGTCAGGAGGCTAATATGGAAGACATTCGGTGAATTCGTAAACAAAATATTTCCAGCCGATCTACACTATGTGATCAAAAGTATCCGGACATCTGGCTGAAAATGACCTACAAATTCGTGGCACCCTCCTTTGGTAACGCGGGAATTAAATATGGTGTTGGCCCACTCTCAGTCTTAATGACAGCTTCCACTCTCGCAGGCATACTGTCAATCAGGTGCTGGAAGGTTTCTTGGGGAATGGCAGCCCATTCTTCACAGAGTGTTGCACTGAGGCGCTTCAAAACGTCCCAAAAGTGTTCTGTAGCACTCAGGTCAGGACCTGTGCAGGTCAGTCCATTACAGTGATATTATTATCGTAACCACTCCGCCATAGGATCTGCATTATGAACAGACGCTCGATTGTGTTGAAAGATACAATCGCCATCTTCAACAGTGTGCTTAAACCATCAGTATAGGCCTGTGCTCTGATAGTGCCACGCAAAACAACAAGGGGTGCAAGCCCACGACCACATCATAACACCACCGCCTCCGAATTTTACTGTTGGCACTACACACGCTGGCAGATGACGTTCACTGGGCATTCGCCATACCCACACCCTGCCATCGGATCGCCACTTGTGTACCGTGATTCGTCACTCCACACAACGTTTTTCCGCTATTCAGTCGTCCAATGTTTACTCTCCTTAACACCAAGCGAGGCGTCGTTTGGCATTTACTGGCGTGATGGTCTGGATAGATGTCTGCCTACTACACATTACGATCCTCTTCAACTGTCGGCTGTCTCTGTCAGTCAATAGACGAGGTCGGCCTGTACGCTTTCGTGCTGTATGTGTCGCTTCAGGTTTCCACCTCACTATCACATCGGAAACAGTGGACCTATGGGTGTTTAGGAGTGTGGAAATTTCGCATACAGACGTACGACACAAGTGACACCCGATCACCTGAATGCGTTCGAAGTCCGTGAGTTCCGCGGAACTCCCCATTCTGCTCTCTCACGATGTCTAATGACTACTGAGGTCGCTGATACGGAGTACCTGGCAGTAGGTAGCAGCACAATGCACCTAATATGAAAAACGTATGTTCCTGGGGGTGTCAGGATAGTTTTGGTCACATAGTGTACCTGAGTGAAAAGTCTAAGAACTGTTGTGTTACTTGAAGTCAGTAAGTAGATCGAAACAGTTTATTCCGCCACGTTGAACTCTGCGTGCTACAAACTCTTCAGTCCAGTCGCACAGTCGGCCTTGTATTCAGTGAGCCCGTACTCTGTTCGTTAGGCGGCAGTGTGGAGCTGTACCGAAGGCGGTTTCCACCTGGGGCGGGCGCCATAGTCTGCCTGCTGTCCCTCCTGGACGAACAAATGGGTCAAATGGCTCTGAGCCCTATGGGACTAAACGTCTTAGGTCATCAGTCCCCTATAACTCAGAACTACTTAAACCTAATGACATCACACACATCCATGCCCGAGGCAGGATTCGAACCTGCGACCGTAGCAGTCGCGCGGTTCCGGACTGAGCGCCTAGAACCGCGAGACCACCGCGGCCGGCCTGAACGAACACAGCCAACTGGGTTTCACACGACCGTTGACTGCGGACTCCAGATTGATTACTGCAGACTGGATGTTTAGTCTCCATAAGTATCACGATATTCGAGCATGGAACCTGTTGTGCAGTTCTGAAACAGGCCGATGTGAGAGCTACAGGCCTATAGTTTGGTGCGTCTGTTCTACAGCTTATCTAGAAAACGGCGATGACCTGCACTTTCCACCAGTCACTAGGAGCGCTTCGCTCCTCCTGCGACCTACGCTAGACTGATGCAAGATAAGGGACAAGTTCTTTCGCACACTCTGTCTAGATGTCCCGTCAGGACGAGTGGCCTTTCCTGCGTTGAGTGATTTCAGAAGCTTTTTTACCCGTTAGGCACTTATTCCGAATCATACGTGTGCTTGGACTGAGGTGTTTTTAGCAAGCAGAATACAGCGTGACTGAATAAACTGTTTTGATCTGCTTACGGACTTCAAATAACACCAACATTCTTAGAATTTTCACTCAGATACATCGGCTGGCTATATTTTAATTACGAATTCACCGAATGCTTCCCATATTGCTCTCCTGAATCTTATTTCGGCTTGGATCATCGTTTGTTTGTCAATAAGACTTTGAATTGATTTAAATCTGAGATTCTATCATTGGTTTCGCAGAAATTTTCATAACATGTCTATGGCTCCACGGTGGGTCTTCCCCATCCCCCACAACCTCGACTAAGGTATATTGTACAATGCATTTTATTGATCCAATTCTGTTTCTCATCTTGGGTCTCATAGGTGCACACCTGAAGAATGGAAATATTAAAGGTTCCAAACGCCCAATGTTGCATTTGTAAACAGACCCAAAATACAATGTCTCTCTCGTTGTGCGTAACTTATTTGTATCGAAAGAACTAAGAACGTATTCTAGTACCATAGAAATAAGATATCTACCTAAGCGCTGAAAAAATGAGACAATTTCGAAAGTACATAATTTATTACGAGCTTTCTAAATACCATACCAGGGAACTAACTGGCTCCAGTATAGAAGTTTTCGTTTCAGGTGCCATTAATACAGAGTCGCTACGTTTTATTTCTCATAATACAAATAGAGAAATACATGAGTCATATTATAAGTAGTAGATCTGTACTCAAAAAAAACCATTTCTTATTAATTTCAAAACTTCACAAGAGAATAAGAAAATTAAATTCGAGAAAAAAATCTCTCACCACTGACTTCTCTTTCTTTCACAATTCCATTGTAGCGATGAGACGGTGCAAATTTTACTGTAAAATTCCTTTTACGATTTAGGAACAAATGCCAACATCGTCAACTGCCCTTCCTGTCTCACAGTGGCTGAACATGGCTGACCTTTCACATGGGATACATGTGCATTGATAAGCCATCTTTTTAAAGGGGGAACCACAGACCTATCTTCCTCAGTGAAACAGTTTTCAAAAGGACTTAGTCTTTCAGACTTGTGTCATGCTCGGTTTCGAATCCATCACGGTCACAGGGTATGTTGGCCGATGGGTTAGATCCGTTTTCTGATTTAAGATAATACTAATAATTATTAGGATTCTGTGCCAAGTAAGGAGATAAAATTTTACTTTCGTATTACTTGAACATTTTACGCATAGCTCTCCTTAATTTATTTTCTTTTGACTGGGAATCTTTGGCCCTCTCTCCATTCGCAGTGAAGCTCCCTTTTCATTTATAGCAGCCTTCTAACACGGTTATCCAGCCACGGCGGGTGTTCTCCCATTCCTCATAACGTTGTCTAGCACATACACTGAAGCGCCAAACAAACAGGTACAGGCATGGATTCTCAATCTGACAGATGTGTAAACAAACAGAATACGGCGCTGTGGACGGCAACGGCACTATAAGACAACAAGTGTCTGGTGCTGTTGATAGATGGGTTAGTCGTGCTACAATGGCAGGTTATCAGGATTTAAATATGTTTCAAAGCAGTGTTATTGTCGGCGCATGAGCGATGGGACACAGATTCTCCAAGGTAGCGATGAAGTGGGACCATTTCACGAGTATACCGTGAATATCAGGAATCCGATAAAACATCAAATCACCGTTGTCGCTACGGCCGGAAAAAGATCCGGCAAGAACAGGACCACGACAACTGAAGACAACCGTGACAGAATGGCAACCATTCCGTAAATTGCTGCAGATTTCACTGCTGGGCCATCAACATGTGTCAGCGTGCGAGCCATTCAAAGAAACATCATCCATAAGGGGTTTCGGAGCGAAGATCCACTCTTGTACCCTTGGTCACTGCACGATACAAAGCTTTACGCCGCGCCTGTGCTCTTCAACACCGACGTTGGACTGTTCATGACTAGAAACATGTTGTCTGGTCGGACGACTCTTGAGGGTATGGAAACAAGCTCATGAATTCATGGACCCTGCATGTGAGCAGGGGACTGTTCAAGCTGCGGGAGGCTATTTAAAGGTGTGGGTCGCGTGCAGTTGGAGTGATATGGGACTCCTGATACGTCTACATACGTCCCTTACAGGTGACACGTACGTAAGCCTCCTGCCTGATCACCTGCATCCTGAGAAAAGTACACTGAAAAACAAAAGAAACTGGTGCACCTGCCTAATATCGTGTAGAGCCCGCGTGAGCACGCAGAACGGTGGCAACACGACGTGGCATGGACTCGACTAATGTCTGAAGTAATGGTACATTCCAATTGACTTGCGAAAATCCAGCAGGACAACGCGACACCTCACACGTCCAGAATTTCTACAGAATGGCTCTAGGAATACTATTCTGAGTTTCAACACTTCCGCTGGTCTGAAATCTCTGCAGACTTGAACATTATTGAGCATAACTGGAATGCCTTGCAACGTGCTAGTTAGAAGAGATCTTTTCCAGCCCTACTCTTACGGATTTATGGACAGCCCTGCAGGATTCATGGTGTCAGTTCCCTCCAGCACTACTTCAGACATTAGTCGAGTCCGTACCACCTCGAGCTGCCGCCGTTCTCCGTGCTCGCGCGGGCTCTACACGATATTAGGAAGGTGCACCAGTTTCTTTGGTTTTTCAGTGTACTTTTCTCATACTCCTGAAGTTTATCCATTAATGCTTAATATTTTGGACCTGGAGATGAATTTTTTTCATATTGACCTCTCAAGTAATTTGAAATTGCTCTTTTGTCACTCTCGCTTAACAGAAATATCTTCCTGCCTCTCGTGACATTGCTATTTATATGCATATTCAGTAATGATTTACTAGCCTTAGGATCACCGATTCCTTGTTCTACGCTGAGTCAAAAAGTTCGGGCCTGTTGGCGACCAGCAAATCTAATAAGTTGGCCTCACGAGTCGGTTGTGTGGTTAGCTGCTGAACAAAAACTGTCGAATATGCCCTTGGAAAAATTTCGCATGATTTCTGTCCCTACCAGTCGCCTTCATCAGATTTCTTCCATTCTATAGCTAGTAAGCTGAAATCTGCACTTACTGCTATAAGTGTTTCACCTAAATTGTGTCCTATTCGGAACCTGTACTAATCTCACTTGATGCTATCGTGTTTTCTACAGACATAAAAAAGCCTCCACCACTGTCCTTCTATGTATCCTTAGTTTATACACTTCAATCAGAATTTATAGTTTTTAGCCATTAACTCAAGTTTTACCTAAGTTTGTCACTGGTACTATACTGCCATTGTTGCCTTCTACGGGTGAGGATGGTTCCTGGATCTTTGCATACACTTTGCTGCAGTTATCTAACAACATATTAACTTTTCTTTCTCAGTTTTTCATGACAGTGGATATTCTCTTTCTATTAATGGGGACAGTACTTTTACCCGTGAAATCCACTCGTTTGGTGTCGGGTGCGTCTTACGGAAACCACATGTTCACGCCACACATACTCCGCAGGCGTAGCTGCCTCTTGGTGCGTGTAGAGTGTGATAACCTACTCAGAAGGCGATAGTGGAGGCAGACAAGTCCACATACAAGACCGTCGCAGAATTGTCTGAGCCTCTGGTTTAGGCCTTCCATTCGGCTTCAAACCAGAAGACTGGAAACTCCGTGGGGGCCAGCCACGCCATTTTCCCTCCTGTAGCGGTCGCTCAAAAAAGTCGACTGTGATCTGGAAGGGCCCGCTGGGAGAATGAGTGAAACAGTCCAGATAACACAGAAACCAACTAAGCTCATTCTTCCACTGGCTGAGGTCGGGGAGCGAGCGCCTCTGTGTCCACAGAAAGCGAGTATCACACCCCGTGTATTCTCGGAAACAAGAAAAAATAAGAAGCAAATCTTGGTATTAAAGGACGCAGCGCAAAGATGTGGTAAGGAAACGGTTTGTTTCTTAATATCATTTCAGAAGTGAACTCCGTAGTGGGTGACACGGCGTAATGGAACCCTCTGCGTGGTGATTGTCTGGCCATCTGAGAAGCCAATCTTAGGATTTGAAGGTCAGTGGCCAAAATCGATTTCCCAAAGAAGTACGGCACACATGCCGAAACCAACCGTAAGAATCAACTTTTAACGTTTCCCACAGCGGTAAGTATGAGTGTTTAATAACACCGCCTGAACCTTAGTGTGTAGTCCAGAATGACGTAATCGTTAAGTCGCTGGACCACTTCTCACTAGTAACAATTTTTTCTTTACTGATGTTTAACATGTGTTATTATCAATTCGTAACAGTATTTTCTAAATATTTAATCATATTTTTAAACAATACATTTCTTACATTTAATTACTAATACTACGAAAATACGAGTATTTACAGCAAAATACAATTCTGTACAAAATAAGAAAAGCGCCAGCCGGTGTGGCCGAGCGGTTCTAGGCGCTTCAGTCTGGAACCGCTCGACCGCTACGGTCGCAGGTTCGAATCCTGCCTCGGGCATGGATGTGTGTGATGTCCTTAGGATAGTTAGATTTAAGTAGTTCTAAGTTGTAGGGGACTTATGATCTCAGCTGTTAAGTCCCATAGTGCTCGGAGCCAATTTTGAAATATCAAGATGAAAATTTGGGTATGACTATGTCGTCCGGAATCATAGCTGCATATTAATAATAAAAAACATAATAAATAATAAATCGTATGCAGCGCATATCGACCTTTAGTTTCCAAAATCGAAATCACTAAAGTGTACCCATTTCGGCACCTGTAGCTAACAAATCTGTTCCTGTCCTCCATGACAGGTGTGACTGCTAGCAAATTTGTCAGAAACCTTCTCTCTGGCATCAGCCATCAGATTGATATTGCCATTCACATCCAGCAATCTCAGATCCACATCACTGTCTCAAGATACCACCATCTACACTTCGCAAGTCACTTTACGGTGTGCAGTGGAGGGTACTTTGTGTTTCGCAGTCACAAATGCCTCGCTGGAAAAACGATTACTGGGAGGCCTCCGTGTGAAGTGGAATCTGTGATTTTACCTTCACGGGCTTCCTACAAGGTACCTGTAGGAGGGAGCAACATATTTTCGTCACTCTTCTCGGAATGTACGCTCTCAGTACTGGAACAGTAAGCCACATACTGCTACAGAACGCGTCTCTCGCAGCGTCTGCCACTGGATTTTGCTGCGCATCACTGTGACGTGCAGTAAATGAACCTGCAACGAAACGCGCTGCTCTTCTTTGGATCTTCTGTATTTCCTCTACCAGTCCTTTCTGGTACGGACACCAGATTGGTGCTTGTTGGTCGAGCGAGTCTTCTCCAGGATACCTCCTCCACGGGTGGACTGCATTTTGCTGATGGTTCTGCCAACGAATCTGGGTGTGGCATCTGCCATATTTGCGACTGATTTTATAGGTCGCTCAACTTTAAATCGCTCCGTACACATATTTCTCGATATTTTCCGGTTGTGACTGCGTCCTATGAGTATTGTGCCACCTTCTGTGGGATACCAACATTCGTGTAGGCCGACACACGGCCCGACAACTGGGAGTGATGGTCTGGGGTGCCGATTCATCTCATGGCAGGACCCGTTTGGCTGTGTTGTCACCCTCTCCACCCTCACATCTCACAACGTCGACGACATTCTACGCTCATCTACTGTTACTCTCTTTCAGTTTGCGACCAAAAAGGAGGAACAAACAGTTCTCCCATACTCCCCACAACCGCTTTACTTGGCCCCAGCTTCGACTCTTCCACAAACTGAAAAGTATCCTCTACGTGGGGGAGGGGGGAATTTTGAGGATGATGAGTCGATTTAGCGGATTGTCTCGACGATTCTGACCATCGCCCCTAGGGAAGATTTTGCAAAGGTGTTCTAGGGCATCTCTGTGAGCGCTTTGAATGTCTTTCAAGGTAAGCAATGTGTGGTGAGAACTAATAGTGTAATACAAGTTTTAGCATGTTTGTTTCATTTCGACGTAGTCTCGGGACTCATTGAAACTGCTGTTTACATATGTCTTCAGAATGAATTAGTGAAAAAACGCGGACTTCGTTATCAAGCACTTTCATTCCAAACCGGGAAGAAGTATACGGCGGTAGGTGAACGTCAAAATAGATCTAGAGCTACACGTCAGGGCTACGACAAAGAAGACGCAGAGTAGCGAAACACCTCAGAAAAGCTGTAGAGACGTCAGGGGTTTTTGGAGTGACAAACAGCAGAATTAGTGCCATAATTGACAAGGTGAACTGATGAAAAACATATGGTTAAAACGAGAGAAAAAAAAACAGGACATAAATGACAACTATCCATTTACGAGGGTGAGCTGAAAAGTAATGCCTCAGAATGTTTTACGTGAAAACTCTTAACGCTTTTTCAATAAAATAGGCTATTAACGTTCTATGTCGTTATTCTTCATGAATACATATTTAGAGCTCTCTGCTGCTACAGGGCTCCACATTGTGGCGTATAACATGACGGTGTGTAACGTTAATTTTGCCGGTGAGTGAGAAACAATTCCAAGAATTCGTCCACACATGGAGCACCCACTTCTTCAGCATCAGACTGCCAGACAACATAAGAGCGCTGTGATACCTGCAAGAATCCGACGCTTGTGTTCACTGTCATGGTCATCGTCCATACAGTCCAGATTTGGCTCCATCCGATTGTCATGTGTTTGGAAAACTCAAAGAACACTTTCGAGGACTTCAATTGGACAGTGATGAAGCGGCTCTAGCAAAACTGAGGTTCTAGCTCCGTCAACAAAGTCAAACATTCTACAGTGACGGCCTCAACAAACTGGTTTCTTGTTGCGACAAGTGTGCTCATCGCCAGGGTAATCATCTTCAGAAACAAACACACAGACATGAAGAGCAAAGTTGTAGACTGCTCATGACTTTCATTTCGCCGAAATAAAGTTTTAAGAGTTTTCGCGTAAGAATGTCGAAGATATTACTTTACAGCACCCCCTCGTAAAAGAGTATTCATGGGATACTTGACCAACGGACAGACTTACAAAACACAGATAGTGATAGTTAGGCGACCGGTATTGAGGAACAGTTGAGACAGATGAAAGCGAACAAGGCACCAGGCCCTCACGGAGTCCAAGTTACACTACTGGCCATTAAAATTGCTACACCACGAAGATGACGTGCTACAGACGCGAAATTTAACCGACAGGAAGAAGATGCTCTGATATGCAAATTATTAGCTTTTCAGAGCATTCACACAAGATTCGTGCCGGTGGCGACACCTACAACGTGCTAAAATGAGCAGTTGACCGGCGTTGCCTGGTGAAACGTTGTTGTGATGCCCCGTGTAAGGAGGAGAAATGAGTACCATAACGTTTCCGACTTTGATAAAGGTCGGATTGTAGCCTATCGCGATTGCGGTTTATCGTATCGTGACATTGCTGCTTGCGTTGGTGGAAATCCAATGATAGTCAGCAGAATATGGAATCGGTGCGTTTGGGTGGGTAATACGGAACGCCGTGCTGGATCCCAACGGCCTCGTATCACAAGCAGTCGAGATGATAGGCATCTTATCTGCATGGCTGTAACGGATCGTGCAGCCAGGTCTCGATCCCTGAGTCAACAGGTGGGGACGTTTGCAAGACAACAACCATCCGTACGAACAGTTCGACGACGTTTGCAGCAGCATGGACTTTCAGCTCAGAGACTGTGGCTGCGGTTATCCATGACGCTGCATCACAGACAGGAGCTCCTGCGATTGTGTACTAAACGATGAACCTGGGAGCACGAATGGAAAAACGTCATTTTTTTCGAATGAATCCAGATTCTGTTTACAGCATCATGATGATCGCATCCGTATTTGGCGACATCGCGGTGAACGCACTTTGGAAGCATGTATTCGTGATCACCATACTGGCGTATCACCCGACGTGATGCTACGGGGTGCCATTGGTCACCTCTTGTTCGCGCTGACGGCACTTTGAACACTGGACGTTGCATTTCAGATTTGTTACGACCCGTGGCTCTACGCTTCATTTCGGCAGGATAATGCACGACCGGATGTCGCAGGTCCGGTACGGACCTTTCTGGATACAGAAAATGTTCGACTGCTGCCACGCCATGCAAGCTCTGTTTGACTCAATGCCCAGAGGTATCAAGGCCGTTAGTACGGCCGGAGGTGGTTCTTCTCGGTACTGATTTCTCAGGATCTATGGACCCAAATTGCGTGAAAATGTAATCACATGTCAGTTCTAGTATATTTGTCCAATGAATACCCGTTTATCATCTGCATTTATTCTTGGTGTAGCAATTTTAATGGCCAGTAGTGTAGATCTCCCATTGAGGATGCCGCGGAGTGAGCCACTTCATTGGCTGGGATTTAAGGAGAATATCTTGCGCATCTGGTTAACGGCCTGTCATTGGAAAAGAGCGCAGGCCGCTCCTGTTTACGGATACAGAGAAATATCGGACGGACAGCACTGCACACCAACTACGCTGACGCCAGCCAGTCTGTTGCTGGAGCCTGGAGCACGCTATAATCTCCCACATCGTGACGTTCCTGCAGGTAAAAGAGATCTCTCTCAGAGGGTCGTCACGGGCGAACTCCACTGGTGCGGAGCACCGCTGCTGCCTCTAGTCGCACGCGACATGTTGTAAACGACAGGTGGAGCGGAACAGGTAGATTTTGTCTTCCTACATTTCTGATAGATTTCTGACACTGTTGCACTTTGTCGACTGGTAATGTAAATGCGATTATACGGAGTGGATGCTTCGAGGACTACCTCACCAATGCAAATCATTTTGTTATACTGGACAGAGAATCTTCTACAGAAACGGAAGATTTTATTATTTTCAAAAGAGCTCAAATGGCTCTGAGCATTATGGTACCTAACATCTGAAGTCATTAGTCCCCTACATCTTAGAACTACTTAAACCTAACAAACCTAAGGGCAACACACACATCCATGCCTGAAGCAGGATTCGAACCTGCGACCGTAGTGGTCCCACGGTTCCAGACTGAAGCGCCTAGAACCGCTCGACCACCCCAGCCGGCTTATTATTTTAATCGTGTCTTTCATTTTCAGCACCTGTAGTATATAATATATAGTAGGTTGACTCTTACATAGAAGATTACAAATGGTTCAAATGGCTCTGAGCACTATGGGACTTAACTTCTATGGTTATCAGTCCCCTAGAACTTAGAACTACTTAAACCTAACTAACCTAAGGACATCACACACATCCATGCCCGAGGCAGGATTCGAACCTGCGACCGTAGCAGTCGCGCGGTTCCTGACTGAGCGCCTAGAACCGCGAGACCACCGCGGCCGGCTAGAAGATTACAGCAACCAGCCACTTTTTACAGTAATAAATAAATACTGTGTCGCTAGGGACTCCCGTCGGGTAGACCGTTCGCCTGGTGCAAGTCTTTCGAGTTGACGCAAATTCGGCGATTTGCGTGTCGATAGAGAGGAAATGATGATGATAAGGAACACAACACCCTGTCCCTGAGCGGAGAAAATCTCCGACCCATCCGGGAATCGAATCCGGGCCGTTAGGTACGACATTCTGTCCCGCTGACAACTCAAATACCAGGGGTGGACACTTTTTACAGCGGCAGATATTGAGATAACCGATCGCGGAATGGAAAAGCAGCTGCAATCGCTTAGTAGTGGAAAGTCTTCGGCACCAGATGAGATAGCTACAAGATTATGCGAAAGAACTTGATCCCCTTCCAGGAGTAATTTATCGTACATCCCTTGAGCAACTAAAGGTGCCTAATGACTGTTAAACAGCGCAGGTCATTCCCGTTTTTAAGAACGTCCATAAGACAGATCCACACAATTATGGCCCTATATCGTTGACGTCGATCTGATGTACAATTAGAGAACATGTTTTGTGCGCAAGAATTATGACGCTTTTGGGAAAATGAACATCTCCCCTGTAAAAAGCAACATGGATTCCGTAAACAGAGATCCTGCGAAACTCAGCTCGCTCTGTTCCTCCATGAGATCCACAACACAGTGGACAACGGCGCTCAGGCTGATGCCCGTGT